>NC_088360.1:10383890-10473890 GCF_034508935.2 Berghia stephanieae | reverse complement strand
AACGTCTCTAAATGGTTGGGGTCTTTTGACCTTTCTTGGTAGGCAAAGAGATCATGTTGGTTTTTTTTTTTTTAATTGCTCCTTTGATTTGTTATGCATTCAAATCTTACACACTTTTTCACTTAAATGTTAAATATGAAAATATGAAGTTTTGATATGTATGTTTTGAAAAATTTTTTAATATACATAACCCTTTTTAAAAGAAAACTTTTTTTTTTTTTTTTTGGTGTGAAAAGGATGCATTTCATTCAGAACTTCATCAAAGGCCTCAATGCTTTTGGACACTTTGAATTCTTTACTATTGAGAAAATTGAGCCTTAAGTTTATTTGGTCGTAATGAAAATCCTTAAATAATAAAATACGATATTTGTAAATATTTTATAAAGGGTAGTAAAATAAATGATAATGTCCTTGATACAGTGAGATGCAGAAATCATTTGATAGGAATGAGTAATGGTGCACAACTAACCAATTATCCATCAATTTCCTCACTCCAGGCATGCCTTATGTTGTCGTTAGAGTCAGAATATCCTCCAGCACATCAACTCGCTCTGGACATGTTGAAGGTTTGTCATGGAGGTTTTGTTTCTTTTAATTTGTTTATATGTGTGTACTTGATTTTCATGTGTGTTTTGTTCGTTTTAGTTTATGTTTATGTGTGTAATTCTTGTTTTATTTACTTGTAGTATTTGTATTTATTAACTGTCTCTGGGAAATATACTAGTGAACAGGCAATACATTGCCTCAACCATGTCAAGTGTAAGTAGAAGTAAGTTTTATTGTCTTATCTTTCTGCATGATAGGCCAAGAAGGTATATTTATATAATGAATATATTTTGCAAAAAATGTTTGTCTTAGAAATAGACTTGAATGGAGACTGAAAACAAAAAACAAACAAAATCTGATAAGTTATTTGTTAAATTATTTTTAGATATCTCATTTATTGGTATGTTTTCGTTTTTAAGGGTTTTACGGGCGATTGCAACACATTAAGGCCATATCAGCGCCAGTAATTTATTTATAGGTAATATATATGTCACCCCCCCCCCCTAATATTGTTGTAATGACTCTCTATACCTACCCCCATCTTATTGACAGCTTGTAAACCATAAGAGATTACTGGTTACAAAAGGACTGCTTCAAAGTTACCCATGCGTCATCTTCATTTTAAAGTGCCTGTTTTGTTGGATTTTTTTTTTACAGAGAATCCAGACAGCTAATGAAGAAATAATTGAAGTGTTACTATCCAAGCTTCAGTTACTACCTGCTTTGAGGTAATTTCATTGCTTCACCATAATGCCCTTACTGACACCCCCCTGAGCACAGTGGGAGATACCCACGGGAATAAAGCATTGCTTCAGCATTTTCTTTTGTTTTTCCCCCACTTAAACAAGATTCTAAATCCCTGGTTTTGGTGATTCATGTTAATATTGCATGCCTGCTTTTTGTAATATTTCTACTCTAAGGGATTTTTAGGACCGACTCCTGACATTTTTTATTATTTCATGAGCAATGTCAGGCATAGTTGTCAGGTTGCGTAAAGAAGGGTTATAACAAATACCTTTCCCTTGTAAAAAGTTATTGCAAGCCGTGGTTAATTAAATCTCTGACTTGTATTGAAATTCATGAGCAGAAAGGAGTTGTGGGTTGTCATCTTGTTGCGGATCTCTGTTAATAATTTGAAACACTAATTTCTTCATACTCTTAAATCAGTAAGACATAGGGTGGAATGCATTTTTAATAAATCGGCTTGAAAATATGAAATCAAATGTTTTCAGAATCTTGTAGGAAAGTTGAATGTAGAAAGAATACATTTTTTTCATAAGTGAACCATTTTATGAATTTTGCCATTGGCTTAAAATTTGTTCACCAAGTTTTGTTCCAGAATACTTGGATTAAATTGCATGATGTTATTATCAATAAAAAAATTTCAAAAACTTTTTTACACAATGCTCATGCTAAAAAAAAAAAAAAGAAAAGGACAAAACAAGATTTTGCAATTTAGAGGAAATGGCCATCTTCATTAAACTCCTTAATGTCAGGATGACATAGGTTTGGAGATAGGTAGTCCTTTGATTCATTCCATTTTGAAACAAATATTAACAATCTCGCTTCCTTTGTAGATTTATTCGCAGTGTTGGCATCGTGGACACAGTATCATCCAGAAAATTCCTTGAGACAGCCTTGAACACAAATGACAATATGATTTTCTACACTGTGTTCAAATTTTTTGAACAAAGAAACCAGAGATTGAGATCAAATCCCAGATTTCAAACTGGTGAGTGCTCGTGCCTATTCTTCAATATCTGATATATTGAAAATTTATGTTGTTTGTGCAAGCTTCATGAAATTTAAAAAGCAGGTCATCACTGAAAATATTTTACCACAAATTTTAGTATAAGTCGTATTACTCAAGTTCTTTCATCTGCCTGATTTTTTGTATTAATGTACATTTGATACATGCCTTTAAAAGATTATTCTACATTTTGCGGTGGCAAGAACAGTACAGCACGAGCAAGAATAAGCTGACTAAACTCAGGGTCACAGACCATGGTGGGTATATGTGAAGGCCCCGAGTAAGATTTGCTATCCCCCAATTATGTTTTTCTTTCTCTCTTTCAATGGAATTCCCTCCAACTTGAGAAATTTTGTTATAAAATTTTTATTTGCCAGATAATGAAAATTTCTGTCATATGCGAGTTACAGGGGACATGTAATTGATGTTTTATAGATCTAAAACCTGAACCTGAGACCATCCAGCACAAAACAAGAGTCGCATTTATCTTTAATTAAATTCGTATTCGGTTAGATTCTGTCTTTGTGACAGAATGAGATGACTTGGTTTTGCCCATACTCTTGGGGTCTTTTTTTCCCATAAGAGAGACAATCGGATGTGGATGGGTATTATTTTTTCCCTTCATAAATCATATATGTGTGTGAAGTAAATTAGTCTTCCAAATGGCCCATGGAATAATAATAGTAATAATAATAATAATTATTATTATTGTACTAATGTCAATGAATTATTTTTATCATTATGTCTCATTGATTTGTAAACTGAATTTATAGCTTAATTTTTAAAAATACTCATCAAATTTTAAAGTTAATTTTCAATCACAATTAAATTTAATGTTGAGCTATTTTGTTTGAAGATAAAGACTTTTCAGTATTTTGATAGTTTGTGATTTGAATTGTGAAAACGGGATGTATGGCATCATCAAAAATAGGTAAATGTTTTCAGTCATCACATGAAGTAAAGCAAATCAATCTCTGTGATGTAAGTTTTATGAATTTTCATTTACAGGAGAGCACTGCGAGCTGTATGTGAAGCATTTCGAAAGCACATTTGGACATGAATCTCTGATGCCTACCCCTCACTTGAACTGATCAGAACAGGAGAATTTTAAAGAATGCGGCTCAAAATCATGTGGAGTTTATTAACTTTTAGAAAAGAGTTTCAACGTATTTTACTTTAAAAATGTATTGTGGGGTTTCACTGAAGGTATTTAACAATGGATTTCAATGAATTTAAATTAGCAAGAATGATTCTGAGAGCCGGGGAAAAATTAAAGTGTAAATACTTATTATTTATACAATGGTGAAGAAATTGTATGGGGTGTGTATTTTGATCAAGAACCATGTCTTCCTCCAATAAATGAGAGAGAGAGAGAGAGTGTGTGTAAGTATTATACAAATCTTTCAATGCCTAACTACTGCGAGATGCATACGAGATGCATATGGGAAGCTCCATTATTTGTTTTATGTGTTTTTATATTGTTATATATTTTTTTTTTACATAAATGATTTTGTTGAATGATTTGATCGTGAAAGCCTACTCCTGGACAATTTCTTTATCTTCTGCCCATCTTTCTGTACTCTCTCTCTCTCTCTTTCTCTCTCTCTCTCTTTCTCTCTCTCTCACCTTCTATATTTCTCTCCCTCTTTCACATATGTTTGTAAGCTACTTTATTCTGTCTTTCTTTCTTTCTTTCTTTATTTATTTATTTATTTATTTATTTGTGGTGCATAAGATTGTGTGTAATTCTGTTTGTGTTAGAGACGAAATTTGTGTGAGTGTTAATGTGTGCACACTTCTGCATGTGTCATGTTTTTGTTGATATTTCATCAAGTTATACTGAAATTACGTCACCCTTCATTTAAAAAAAAAAACAACATAATTTAAAAAATAGGTAACAATTATTTTGTAAAGATGTGATGAGTTTAGGTAGAAAGTTTTGTCTGGTTACACAAAATGCAACCCTTTTCCAAATAATTATGATTCTGTGAAAATATTTCAACAGTTATGGTTCACCTCTTACTAAAAGAAATTGGATGCTGGTGAAGATAATGAGATGATGGTAGTATTGATGATGATGAGAGAGAAAGAGTTGAAAGGGTATGTAATTATGTATGAAACATGCCAGACAAAGCATAAATAAAAATACAAGGAAAAAATCATCCCAAAAAATCAGCTTGCCTGGACTGAGGATCAAACCGCTCACCTCCTGATAGCCAATCAGATTTGCTACAATCACACATCAGAGGCTACACGATAGTTGGGATGTTTTAATGTTTATAGTCATCTCGAGGATATGGGTTTCAGCTGTTAACCCACCGTCTGCATCCCAATAAACAAACATTGGACAAGAAAGGATTAAGACATTAGAGAATGCTCCATGTGTATGAGAGAGAGAGAGAGAGAGAGAGAGAGAGAGATAGTAGTGAATGAAGATGAGAGAGAGGATGGGAAAAGGGAGATGAGAGGGGAGGAGGAGGGATAAATATTTTTATACTATTATTGTTTGTTTTAACTTTGTTATGGTATAATTTTAAAAGATAAGATTCATTATGTCTTTTATGTTTTAAATATTACTGTGATGTGTATGAGCTGTCAATGGACTAAAATGCACAAAAATAAAGTATGCAACCGAAGACTGCCTTTTGTATAGCTGATTACTGTGTGTTAACGTAAAATTATGGTGAAATAGGATATGCTTTGGGTTTTTTTCCTTTTTTCCCCTTTACCTTAAAAATATTCATAAGTATTACAACTGCGATATTGATAATGTACATATCCATGTCCTAAAAACTAAAAAAAAAAACCCCAATACATACCATTTCCATTTGTCTTACATTTCTCGTCTACTTTTAATCTTTTACTATCCTGTTTTCTTCTTTTTAACTGACGATGAAACTAAATGACCTAAATGTGTCGCAAGCGCAGTAGAACCCTTAAAAACATACAACAAAACATGTCCTCAACAGTGACATTTTTTAATGTGTTGACAGCTTTGCTCTGCAGAATTATTTCTGGTGGGATGACAGTGATAGCCTTACAATTTGATGAGTAAAATTGTGCACTGAAGTCAAATACTTGGTACATGATATCTAGGCTTGTTTTTAAGGGTTTTACAGTGCTTGCAACACATTTAGGTCATATCAGCAGCAGTAAAAAGGAAGAAAATGGAATAGTAAAAAGTTCTCGATTACAATTAAAGTACCAAAGAATAAGTAAGACAAAGGGGAATTCGTTCAAAAAGGGAACAAATGTAGATTTCAAGAGCACACTATCGGTGGACTTAGTTTGAAATCAACTAAATGTCTCATCCAGACACAAACACAGGTCCCCACCAAGAGGAACACACTCAAACGTTTACTACTACTACTGTATATGTGTAAAACAAAACATAATGCAGTGCATAAGAGAGATAATTTTACAAGACAAATAATATCATCTCCCAAAACTCTTACTTTACATTTGACTGTTTCCCTCCCAGCTAGGGTGTCCGGTCAGGGCCAGGACAAAACCAAGTAATCTCATTCCAAGACAAAGACAGAAAACATGTTGGAAAGCAGATGTAGAGAGATATAAGACACAGTAAGTGCCTCCCTGCCCACTGTGGGAGGTCAGGAACCCCACTCAGTCTTCCCTATTTGAGCCTTTATCTTAATGTTTCTTCGTTACCTTTACTTGTATATCTCGAATCTTTTAATTATCCCATTTTCTTCCTTTTTACTGGCGCTTACTTACTTACTTATCCGAACCAGCGACCACCTGAGCTCTAGCCCTTCGGTCTTGTGCCATGATGTAGAAGTTAGATGTCTTTTGTAGTTGTTCCAGGTGACTATAAAGTGTGTTACTGATGCTTGGATTTGGTGGGAGGAATGTGCATCTCAGATCTTCAAGAGGTTGACATTCAAGCAAGTGGCGCTGAAATGACCTCAATGAGCCGCAGATGTCGTAAACCCTTAAAACAAACAAAAAAGAAGATGAGTAAAACTAAAAAGCATCCAAGTGTGGACATTGTGTTTCAATGTGTTCCTGTTTGTTGTTGTTTGGCCATTGCCTTGTGAATTGTTATCATGTTGGGTAACCTATTGGGTGTCTCTGTTCATTCACGGTCGTGTTATTTCTTCCCTTTGAGTTTAAAATGTCACAATGGGTTCCTTTCTTGTTGCAAGCTCTTCTTACTACAATACAATATGATAATAAGTTAAGTGTTGACTTTGTATTTTATAACTGGACAACCTGGACTATTCGCTTGATGCCTAGATGCATGGATTAGAAATATGATGCATGACATTTTATAGCCGCCCATATACCTACTCTACATATATCTGTCATCTGCATTTTTTGCGGCCGCAAATAGGGCGATCCGCAAATTTCCCAAAATTGGCAAATCGTGGCTAATTTTGGGGAAAAAAAGAAGCGAAAACAAAATTACGAGAAAAAAAAGTGCGAAACTTGAGAAATGTTGCAGCTTTGCCTGGGCCCAAACCAAGGGAAGCTACTCTCTATGGATAATGATCCTTTAAAATCTTTGTAACAACGCTATTCACAGTCATTTCATTAAATTAAAATTGTAGCCTCCTTAAATGTAATAAATTGTCTTTATATATATATATATATATATATATATATATATATATATATATATATATATATATATATATATATATATATATATATATATATATATATATATATATATATATATATATATATATATATATATATATATATATATATATATTTATATATATTTCTGTGTCGCATGTTAATTTTTACTGAAACGCTTAGTTCTCCTCAGCAAATTTTTTGGCATATTTTGGGGGGTTTTTTTGGCAAATTTTAGGTCCCAATTTGGCAAAAAATGCAGATGACAGATATATGAAGAATTCATTCTTTCCTTTTAATTATTTTTCCCTTTATTTTACTTAAATAATTATTATATAAATTAAGGTGTGGAAAACCGCTCATGACGCAAGAAAAAGGAAGATCAAGGGGCTAGTTCAAACAGAACCTGATCCAAGAGCTAATCATCTGTCTAGTTTGAAACCACCTAAAAGTAAAAAGTCCCACCCAGACATTAATATAGGATTCCTCCACAAGGGGAATGCTTAGATAGTTATAGTTACAAAGTGCATAACAAGAAGTAAAAAATAAAAATACATTGATAGGGATGATTAACTCACTCAATCCTAGAGATTTTTGCTACTTTTCAAAATTGGAAAAAAGTATTAAAAATGAGCATGTACCTAAATAGTTTCATTCAACGATCATTAACATGTAAAAAAAAAATTTAAAAAATATTAGCTTTGATACTACACCCATAATTTGTCTCAGAAAAATGTAATGAATAGGCATGGGGTAAAGTAACCCGGGTAAACTACGGATATAGTCGGTGTTAGGATTGAGTGAGTTAATAGAAATACAAAATAATGAAAGAAATAACACACACCAGACATCCAACTATCTCCTTCAAGATAATGGACTCAAGGCAGAGCGTGTGCAAAACAAATGCATTCATTTCTGGACAAGAACGAAAAGCCACAGATATTAATTTCAGCATCTGAAATGGAAATTCAATTCAGCTTATGACTTGCTTGATAGCTCAGTTGGTAGAGCACTCGCTTCACACGCAAAGGGACCGAGATCGATCCCGGGTGTAGTTGAGATTTTTTCGCCCCCCCCCTGACCCAGCAGTGATTGGGTAGTTGAGTGCTAGATCTGGCAGACAGTACTGTGCAATAGACTAGCGTCCTTTTCAAAGGATAGCATGTAATTGCTATTTTCCATTTCATGCTATAGAAACCGGGATAAACTTCGGCTCCATGGGCCTCATGGCCCTGAAGGACTACTTTTTTTCCCGGCAATGTGAAGTGTACTCAGCGTATTAATGAATGATAAACAAGCACTAGATCAAAACAAATGCAAAAATGGGGTCATACATCATTAACTTTAAAACGAGTGTTGTTAGCAAAAATAGTATAATTTTATTTGCATGATTCATAGGGTTTATGAAAGGCAAACATAAATTGTAACAAAACAAGTAAAGAACTTCTTTACACCAAATATAGAAAAATAAAATAACAAATTTTAATTTAAATTCTCAATCAATATTATGAAAATCTCAATCATATAGGTATAATAATTTCAGTAAAGTTACAGTAATTCCAGGGAATTGAAGGCAAATAATAATTGTGCGGAATGAGAAAAGCATTGAAAATTTATTGACAAAAGAGATAACATTAAAAGGCTTCATATTCATATACATACAAAGAACACGATGTGAATGAGTTGGGCTCAACACCTTACCCCGCAACCAAATAAAAAGGAAATTGAAAAAAAAAGGTAAAAATGAAAGTGCATCTTTCAATTTGATTTGTTAGTGTTAGTTTATGTTTTCTTTTTTTTTTTTTTTCTTTTTTGTTGTTGTTGGGGGTGGGGTGTTTTTCAAAGGAAACGTTTAAACCAAATACATTTGTTATTTGTATTTTAATTTTGTGAAAGAGAAATATATAGGGATAATTGTGTACTTTATTTGTTCCAAGGAACAGTAGCATAACCTTGATGGATATTCGTGAAACTTGAATGCAATCTTTCATGTATAAAATAAATCAAAATGATTCAGAATTATCTTATTTCAAAGTACTCCTTTCATGAAATATTCACATTATTCTTAACTGCGGTATCAAAGAAAAACAATTGAAACTGAAACTGGTTACAGCATTGATTTTGGTTTTGTTTTTTGTTGTTTTTTTTTTAATTTTCCCCAGCGTTTCCAATATGATCGCCAATAGAAATCATAGAAAATCAAGGATTGAATAGTAGATCTCAAAAGCAAATTAAAACAAATAAATATAATAAAAACTTGGTATAATATAGGCCCATGTTACTTGTAATAAATTCAATATTACACAGTAAAACATCTTTGCTGTACCATGACAAAATATCTTTTTAAGGTGATTTCTCTTCTAAAAACATTTTGACAGATTAGGGTCATCTTATAATTTATCAATGCAGTGCCTCATGGATATAATAAATTTCTTTCAACTGATGATATTTTTAAAAAGGGCAGTCACAAATCATAGCTCAGATATAACTAAAGCTCAGCTGCTTCCATTGAAATTTTACTGTCTATCCCAGCAATTCATCGTATCCTTATTACCTTGGATATAAAGGAACGTTTTGGCCAAAAGAATTTTAATAAATTTGTTATTGTGCAGCAGATAAGATAAATATATTCAAAAGATGATTTATTAATTTATTGTAAAACTGAAAATGAAAAGTAGGACTACCAAGGGAAAATAAAAAATAAGCGAAAATGAAAATAATCACTTAGATGAATTTAATAATAAAATTAACTAATTAAAAGTAAAAGAGTTCAACGTTACAAAATAATATATTTTCTAAAAGTGCAAAAGAAAAGGGAATTAAAGTTTGATATTGAGGTATACACAAAGCATCATAAAAGTATGCATTGCTTAATGATAATCCGAATTATAAAGTTGTATAGTTTTCCTGTTCATGGGATCCCAGTAACTAGGTGTCCAAACGTACATGGTACTTAGAACTAAATTAATGTATAGAGGGTCTACTATAGTTTTAAAGGGAAAACAATATCGATAACATAATAATAGACAATATTTCAAAATTAGAAAATACAGGAAATGAACAAATAACAGCAAGTAAAAGAGACAAAACAAATTGAAGTCCTTTATTGAGTCATGCATCTTAAGTGATCCACAGCTTCAATAGCATGCGATGTTTGGTGCGTGAATCCATTATTCAAACCCTATTGTAATATATATATATATATAGATTCTGTAACAAAATTGATTCGCAGTCAACTGAAGCTGCAAGGAAACATCTTGTAAGAGGGTACACTACGGACTTATTGTTGACCGAAGAGATTAAAAATCATCGAAATTATTGTCTTGACAAAATAGTGTGAATGTTCTTATTTATTTATTTTATATATATTAAAAAACAGGCAGTGAGTCAGAATGTGTTTAATTTAATTGTGTTTGTGAGTTAAAAGGTCATATGCGCCCAAAAAGGAGATCATAGGACATTGAGGGTTAGAGATAGGTAGATATTGCTTAAGAAAAATTAAGACAAGAACTATTCCAACTAAGAACAGGAGTAGATTCCGAGAACTATCTAGCTGGAACAACTAAAAAGTTCCAACTACGTCAATTTAAAAATCCCCACAGAGGCATAAAATAGAAGATCACATGTGTTTTTTCAATGAACACTTGCAAGGGTCCTTCCAATGGGTCCTTCGACTTTTGTGCAAAAATTATGGTCTCAAAGCGAGCAGTAACATACAGCTTGTGGAATAATTATGTATGAAATGAAATATTTCTGGGATGCAAACAGTTCGTACATTAAAGACAGCTGCCTTAATAATATTGCATATTTTAATTATTTGTGTGTGCCCATATACACAAGTGTGATAATTAAAAAAAAAAAAAATAGAACATTTATTTAAAATGTATAACTTCATGTCTAAAACAAGAGAGGTTTGGGTTAGGGAGATATGGTAATGAATCATGGTCCGTTCCTTTCCCTCATTTACTTTTAAAATAGGGCATGGAGTCAGAAATAAGCCTCGTTTCTGTAGCGTCAAATGTATAGCATAAATTCTTTTTATCCTTTGTATAGGAGGTTCACTTATCACAAAGAACGTTTGTGTTATTTACTAAATATCTTTACATATGTACTTCAGCTTACACTTTTTGTTATAACATTTGTCAGCTTCATCAAAAAGATGTTAGATAAGTATATTTCCAATCTTTCCCCAATTCTTTTTAAGTTAGTGTCTGGCTGAAGAAGAGCTTGGAACCGAAATGTCCATAGAAAGTGCTTTGCTTTTTTTTTTTCATTTGATTTAGACTTAAATGAAACATTTTGAGTTTGTTTAACATGAAAACCAGTATGCATGGAAAAAGCATTAAAATTAGCCAAATGGCAGCAGCATCTATTGGATTAAACTACTCTACAAAATTTCATGACAGCCTGCCAAATGGAGATTCTCTTGTGCAATTACTTACCTATAGCTATAGCACCACATTACACAATGTACAAATCAACACTAATCTGGGACTTAATGGTAATTTTGTAAAATTGTTCAACCAAACATCAATATTATAAACACACCAACAATCTATATATATAACAACAATTTAAATAAGTACTATATCTTATCACTGAGACTGAGATAATAATAGCACAATGCGAGAGGTTTTGGGTGCAAGTCTTTTTTCATGAGGTAATATATAAGAATGGAAAATAACTATAAATTGAAAGGTGATATGACGATAAATTGTGATTTGATCTGAGTATATTAGCTTGAACTTTGCATATGATCTATTTCGTTATCTCTCACGAAACCAGAATATTTCCTGAATTATTTAATTACTATGTTCAAGATCAATTTTTAGGATGCAAATGTATAAGTATATTTGCCTTGAATGTAATTATGATAAAATTCTTAAATATTTTTATTTTCAAAACAAGAAATATTAATGACATATAAAATGGTAAATAAAACGCAGAAACAATTTGTCTCTTAAGATGCATTAAAACATCCAGTTTCATTAAACATCTATACCTTTAAAAAAATAATATGATAAATATCAATGACAGCCATTGTCAAAATATTTGATTGAAAGTTAGGAGTAGAAAGGTATTGGTACAGAATAATAATTAAATTTACAAGTACAAGTTGCCATAAATTATACTTGAGCTCAAACGAAAAAAAAAATAAACAAAACATTAGAATCTGAATTTGTTTTAAAAAAAGATCCCATCTCTTTGAAATGTCTACCAATTAGTATAGTAAGATGCAATTAGGGAGAAAAATTTAAAGCAAGGATTTTTTTTTATCAAATCTGACGAAGCTTCCTAGGTATGAGCATTGACTGCCTTCACTGTATATTGTTAAACTGTTTCAACATATAGAAATTTATATAATAAAAAACACAATGTTAAATAAAATAAAACTATTAAAATTTGAACAATTTTTTTCAAAAGCTCCAGAAAATTTGATGGGTTCTTATTTCGTTATAATGATATCAATAAAACCAGACATCTGGTGCCATGACACTCTTTTTTTTTTTTCAAGTATATTTATTGCATATATATGAATTCTTTATAAAATAAAATAAGGAGAGAAAAATACTGATCAAAATAAAAATCAATTTTAAAGTGAACTTTATATACAGTTTTTCAATCTATCGGCACAAATGTATCATCTCAACTTGAGATATAAAAATTCCATAAAAGAGCAATACTGGAAGCATGTCATTTTGTACATTATTTATTCAAAAAACTATCACAAGTTTAACTTTGAGCAATATCATATTATTAAGCAATTCGTTGCCATTACAAAAGTCACCTGTTTACATTAAAATAATCTGATGAGTTTTTGTTGGATTTATGAATGAATGGATGAACTTTGAAAAATCAACAGTTTCAGTATATATGCTAAAAAATCTCAGGTTGGCAGCTCTGAGACTTGAGAATATAGGTTTTAATGTAACAAAGTAACAAAAAATGACACAAACTCTATGATTATCGAATCAAATTTGATAAATAACAAGTGATTCAGTTGCTTAGAAGACTTAATTACCATTTTAGCTGGTTATCTACCCATTACAAAACAACAAAAAAACAAGCAAAAAAAAGTATAACCAAATAATAGTTTAAACTAGAGCTGTGTCGGGAATTGGTTTGTAAGAGTATCATGAGAAACAAGACAGTTTTGGGAAGGTGTCGTGAGTATCGAGCAGCTCAATTCGTTTCGCTCAGTTTGCTTCCGCAACACAAAATATAGCAATGAGGCCTAGCTGTCTCATTATGTTGTGTTAGTACAGCAAACCAATTCGCAAACCACTTGTAAATCAAAAAAAAAGAAAAAAAAGAAACAGCAATGCTGGATTTGAAGACAGAGTGAACTATTTAACCCTTCAAAGGTGAAATTGAATCTTACTTTAATCTAATACCTGGTCTTACCGTATTCATCAAAAGACAGGCAATGGCAATGTGTTTACAGCTTAATTGAAGCCTCAAGTCGTGATATTCTTACTGCTGTCTTGGTAGAAATGATTTATTTTGCATTATAAATGAAAGGAAACAAATCAGTGTCCCTGTTTAGGAGTTAAAATCGCTGCATGAGACAAGCACCGTACAGCACCACCCATGATATTCCTATGCATCAGGCGACCACCATTTCTATCATCCCTCGTCATGCCACCTCCTTGTCATGTTATAGTGTCGTAATGTCATCCCTCACCCCTCCCATCTCATGGTAAAATGAAATCTTTCCGCTTGGTTTGTAAATTAGACTCGACTATTAAATTCAAAACCAAGAAATCAGGTCGTAGGTGTCCAAGGCAAAATGATGCAATGCCTGTTAAATCATAAACAAGACATCAAAAAGTGAATGTTTGATGCAAAGCGGCACAAGGAAAATGGCGCAGTGTTGGATATTGGTGTCCGTTGTGCATTTACGAGTTATAAGGGTGGCTAGTATTAGTATAAAAGTTGGGGTACTACACACAATAAATGTTTGAAACGTTAAGCAAAGCAAGCATTTTAAATACTTATAGGTTTATAGACTTATTTAGTTGTTGACTATCAGATATGTATCAAATTCAAAATGATACAGTTCAATTCAACACATGATTTTTCTATTTGGGTGTTCCATTACAGCTCTAGTTTAAATAAACATAATAAACTAATATACATATGGTCATAATATAAATAGTAAAAATCTTTATGACGATAACGGTTATGATGATGATGATGATGATGATGATTATCATGATGATGGTTTTTATGATGGTAAATATGATGATTTAAATGAAAATAATAAAAAGCTATATGTTACATAGGTAAGCCTTTCAAACACACACACCGAAATTGAATCATAGATTTTTTTTTTTAAAGAATTTTATGCTTCCGTGGAGGTGATTACTCATAAGAACAAATATAAATTGAAAGAGTCAAGAAACTTTAACTTTCAAATAGAATGACAAGATAATGACAAAGGCATCAAAAAAATGAAATCGTTTTGTCTTGTCATTTTAATGAATTTATTATGACAACAGACAACATACTGACGGCAATCGAAGAGTTTTCTTGTCTCATTAGAATTAGATCATATCAAATATGTTCTATTGCAATGATTGGCAGTTTTGGAAAATCTTTTTCACTTCATTAGATACACAATAGAGATTGGTAAGCTCTTGGGAGAGTAAACATTTAAAACATCCCCGAACAAAAACAACTTTTGATTACAAAATCATTTCTAGTAGAGCAACAAAGAAATAGTGGGTTGGAAAACAAAAAATTTATAATATATAAGTATATATATATATATATATATATATATATATATATCACGATTCTATGCACATATCATTAGAGAGACAATAGGCCTCTTACCACTTTTGGAACAACTTAGTTACATCTTAAGGCATTGAAAAAAGATGTCATGCATATTCAAATATATGAAAAATTAAGTAGTGGAATATGTAAAAAAAATAAAATTGTTGCTTCATTATAAATAAATAGATCACCATGCGTAAAATAGAGCTGGAATGTGAACAAGGATAATATGAGTCTATCATTCATAGTATTCTAATAGGCCTAAATTCGAATTAGAGACAAAAGTGCTTTACAATACCTCAACCGAAAAAAATTATAAATTAATATCATGCCATGCATAATAAAAAAAAATGAAAAAATGAAAAAGAAATGATGACAAATAATAGTGTAGATCCTTTATACCCCGCCCATTCCATATACAAACAGCTCTAAGTGCCTTTTCAATACAGACATCAAAGCTACAATAACAGGTACACTATAGGTACACTAATAGGTCATAGGTACACAAAACATGATTAAGACGTCCATATCATAAAAAAATAATCATTAAAAGGACACTGGTTTTAATCTATCAAATATTTCCTAACAAAATAAGTCTTAATATTTGTCTTAAAAGTAGCTTCTGTATTGCATTTTCTTAAGGAAATTGGAAGAGAGTTCCAAATAGAAGGGGCAACATGAGAGAAAGACCTATCTGACATCTTTTTGGAACCTTTTTTGGGAACTGTTAATCGGAGATGATCACTAGATATTAAAGTTCTGGAAGGAGAGTACAATGAAATAAGGTTGCATAAAAAATGAAGGAGCAGTTTTGTAGATACATTTAAAGCAAAAAATAGCAATTTTATATTTGAGTCTTAATTCAACAGGTAGCCAGTGAAGTGACAATAATATGGGTGTAAAATGATCTCCTGCCCTTTTTCTTCGAATAATCCTAGCCGAATGATTTTGGATATGCTGCAATTTGTGAAGGAGATAGTTTGGAATGTTGTGAAGGAGCGAATTACAGTAATCTATCCTAGAAATTATAAATGATGAAACAAGAGTTTTTAGGGCAGTACTATTTGAAAACTTTGATAATTGTGAAATCTTTTTAAATTCAAAACACAATATTTCACAAGGGTAGTTTATTGTGTCATTTGAAAGTATATACCTGTTTCTGGCTCTTTCTGCGAAATAGATCATTTCATTGTTAATTATAATGAAGTTGTTTTGAATGGATATTGTGAGCTTCTTTGGATTGCAGAAAAGGCCTTCAGTTTTTTCTTCATTTAATTAAAAAAATTTTCACAGACATCCAATTCTTGACAATTTCAATGGAAGAGACTAGACCATTCGCAAGCGCCGGTTTAGTTGACATATAAAGTTGTGTATCATCAGCATATATATGATAATTAATATTACATTGCTTAATGATACTGCAAGAGGTTGGGTATATAAAGTGAATTAAAGGGGCCAATAACTGATCCTTGAGGTACCCCAAAACTCAAAAGAAAAGAGGGAGATATAAAATTTTTAAAAATTTTCGTACGATAACAGATTATTTAATATTGTTATCAAAAGCATGTGCATCCAAGTGATCATGCTTTCCATGTAAATGAAATAAATATTAACATTCAATAATAAATGCACTTTTTTTTATCGTGTTTGCTTGCATAGAAAATGCAGGTATTGATAACAATATCAAATACTATTCTGGGTTTAAAAAATGGGTGAAAAATAAGAAAACAGAGGTTAAAAAATAACACCATAAAACAAACAAACGAATGAATGATGAACTCATGTACTCTTCCTATTCGTCCAAATGTCTGAATTCCCGGAATAAAGGCTCTAGTTTGGGGATTAATTCCTTGAATTTAGGTCGACGCTCTTTTCTGCAATACAGACAAAAGAAGAATTTAATTTTAAAAAGGAGAAAATCATGACGATTATTCTTTGTTTGACATATCTCATTTCAAAATCACAATGTCTAAAGCCTATCAACTTTACATGTCATGAGTAAAATAAACAAAAACTTTGTTTCTAATATGAGACATACAGCATGACTTTACAAACATAATCTGTGGAAATTTTACAAATGAAAAGATGAAAATTAAAAGCTCAACCTGACGTCTTTGTGCTCAATATGAAATTGATTGACATTTAAAAGAAACAGTAAGACTTTGTGGCATAAAAAAATAAACCCAGTTTCCGATTAATTTGGCAAGTGCCTCTTTTCATTCATTTCAGCTAATCATAAATGAAATTGATTTTAAAAGAAATCACATTTATACATTGGATACTTTTTCATGGGTCAGTTCACCAAACTAAATGTGTTTAACAATCATTCATTCATTCCTATGGCACGGAAATTGCCAATTTTTAATGTGCGAGTCGCTTGATAAGAACCATTATTCTACTAAAACTCTTAATACATTTGTCACTCTTATACTATGGTACATATTCACATCACAGTTAATTGAAATATTCTGGGTTTTACTGAAGAAAACAGCGACAGGGTCAGAGTTCAGTAATCATTGCTTGCCCTTCTCAGTCACTGTCCTAAACATTGATTGACTTTGCAATAAGATGGGGATTCCTAACCATCAGCCAGTAATGCCATAAAATAATGCATAAGGTATGCAAATAATAATGATTTGTCTATTTGATAACGGGTTGTTTTTGATCAATGGAAACATCTCACATCTAAAATAGGGGTTGTTTTTGATCAATGGAAACATCTCACATCTAAAATAGTAATCTATGCTTTAAAAAAATAGTTGGGAGGGTCAAAATTGTTCTGTACATCCCGCGTTAAATTTTGCCAATGAGCACAGAATTACTGGAGAATCTAAAAACTTATAAAACTATTCTTTAAAGATTGATATACGACTAACTTGCATACCTTTTCTAAATTAAGGATGTTTTTATCACCCTTTGACTCAAATGATTATTCATAAAATGTTGCTAGAGCATGATTATCAGTCATTTAAAGTTTGGAAATCGCCATCAAACCGCCCTGTTGCCAGATTCATTTGCACGCACCTACAGATTTTATTACCGGACATAATTTGACCGTTGATGGCTCAAAAGATTAATCTCGATCTATGTTAATTTCCACAATAGAGTAGTATAATAATTAAAATAGTCTGTTTTGTAATAACCTTTATTTCCCCACAAATATTGCGGGTTCTCCACTAATAGTAGTAAATGTATATATCACCCTTCACCTAAGTCTCAAGGCAATTTTACAATAAGTCGTAGGACACTAAAACCAAATGATATCTGCACAGATGATTCTATAAAAGAAGTATGTAGGTAATTGAGTGATCAAGAAGACCATCTATTCAAATTCCCACTCACTCACACCCATCCACACACATAAACATTAATTGTGAAAATATAAAATAAAAGACTATCTGAAGTATTTTTTAAGTCTTTAAAAGCCTTTTTTTACATAAAATTCTTGACTGGTAGTGAGCCTTAGGGACAGAGGTATTATAGACACCTCCTAAAAAATTCATAAAATATATAAACAGTCAACTTACGCAAACTCCCAGCACTCCAACATGAGACTGTAGATTCTCTTGTCGCATTCTTTGGGTTTCTGCATTCGGTTTCCCAATTCCAGGAAATGGACAATTTGAGGAATTTTCATTTTCTGAAAAGTGTAATGTTTGGTGAAAAGATAATTACCCCCATTTTTCAGGCATTGAACATTCTTATCTCATATAATGGGTTATGAGCAATAGTATTTGGACTGTAGGAAATATATGATTAATTTTTTGACCTTGCTTTGGTGGAAAACATTATAGGTTGCATAACTTTATGTATCAATAATAATGGTATTTAACCATCTATTCACAGCCACCTTCAAGTAGTCAATGGCCCTTCTAGATGCTCACAATAACATTTGCATCAACCCAAAAATCATCATTCCCCTTCCCTAGAATATGTTTCTCAATATCACTTTTCATAAAAGAATAAATTTTCTCACATTGAGTACATTTAAGTTGAATTACTATCTTTACCGCGTGTTTCATTATTGTAATCTTTAATCAATAGATTTATGGCATTACTATTAATATTAAGGGCATTCAAGGGATTTTGTCCTATTTTGCCCTATACCATATGTTATGTTATGTTATGTTATTGTGTATTTTGAACAATCTTACTTATTAAAATATGCAATCTCATACAGGGTGGCAAGTATGCTTCAGTATTTGAAATGATCTTGTCTTGGGTGCTGGACAGAAAGTGAGACAAAAATATATATTTCACAAAAAAAAAAAAAAAGATCTCAGCGGTAATTTCCCCTTGTACCCAGTCTAAGGCCAAGATAATTCTCAGACAGATACATGCACACCAGATAAGAAGCACTTAGATGGTCTCTAAAAGTAATCTGCTTTCACTTGAATGATTTAAATGGGGAAAAGTATCATCTCTCGAAGAAACACATACAAGCTCATGTCCAATGACCTCACAGATAAGGACTCCACCAAGGGCCTAGGCAAAAAGAGTTGTCTCATTTAAGAACAAACAGAAAGCAAGCCAGAAGAAGGGATGATCAGATTAAAGTATGATTACAATGTGACATACCGGATATGGCCTGGTGCCGTAAGACATGATTTCCCACATGGTGACCCCAAAACTCCATACATCAGATTTGCTGTCAAACTTGTGGTAGTACAAACATTCAGGAGCATACCACATCAAAGGCCATCGACCTGGTCCATGGGCCTGTTAGAAAAGAAATTGGCATTTGGTTTGTATTATGCTTTTTCATAAAATCAAATATTTTTCAAAAGGCTTTCAAAAGATTTATAAATATTGTTGAATATCTAAGATACATATGTTTTTTCCCTCCTCAAAAGATTCACAAATAACATACACAGCAGTCAGCTTTAGATAACCCTTATGATAGATTTCTGCTTTCTTCAAAATTATTGATCGGAGCTCAAAGGTTTTAAATAAGATAAACCCGGATTGGGTTAATTTTTAATATGTAACCAGGAAATTTATCTTCAGCAGTCTGCTATGTATTTCCAACATTTCTATATTTAATGATACAGTTAGTCGTGCAAGATCTAATGAATTATTCTTCACTCTTCGGAAAGAAATTGCATCATAATACACAGACTTTATTGTTTGTTTTTCATGTTTTGTTTTGTTTTTTAATAGGCTTTATTCATTTTCATTCTTCTTTTTTCATCTTATTTTTATCATTTAATCAAGGCAATGCAATCCATATTTTAAAAATCCAATTGCATTTACATTTAAAAACAAAGATAAGGCTTATACTCAATATGTTGATGTCAACTGTAGCACTCACAGTGTAGTATTCAGAGTCACTGTCCACCATTCTAGACATTCCAAAGTCGCTGATCTTGGCAAAGTGTTCATTCAGTAACAGTACATTCCTTGTGGCCAGATCTCTGTGAACAACGTCTTTGGACTCTAGATACTGCATTCCGTCACAAATCTGCATCATGATCTCCAGCAAATGCCACTGTTTTAACCGATCCACTCTGAGGATTAGCAAAGACAGACTGTGAATTGCAATCAATTAAAACAAACCAAGACCCATATTGTAACAGCAGCAGCAGTAGTTGTAAAGTAGTAGCAGCAGCAGCAGTAGTAGTAGTAGTAGTAGTAGTAGTAATAGTAGTAGTAGTAGTAGTAGTGGTAGTTGTGATGGTAGCAGTAACAATATCCATTTCATATGCTAAATCCGCTTCACAAGAATCACAGGCCAACAGTAAGATTCAAGATACAGGATGAGACATGACGCCACTCTTAAATTTATTTTCATCAACCAAGACAATGCTTCTAATGGCAAAATACTAATTTTACACACAAATAACAAGAGAAAAAGTGAATTAAGAGACTTCTCCAAGGACTCAACTTAATACAGCCCGCAACGGATTCAAACCAAGAGCTTTGAGGTCAGAGGCCAAGTGTCATTGCAAAACCATAAAGCTGAACAACTAGAAGTACTATCTAGTATTAGAGGATCTCTTAAAGAAAATATCATCTGTGTGATTTTAAAGTACTTTTGCGCTTTGTGACAACAGAATGTTTCTAATTTCTTAAAAATTCCTGTGATGAAAAAAGAAAAAAAGTGTGGCATTTGGCAGTCATAAAAACGGAGCATCAATCTCCAACATCACAGTACGATTTAATGTCAAAAGACTACATGCCTGAAATCTTTTTCAAGTGTTTGCAAAGAGGATTGACAAGTCAAGGTGACAACCTCAAATAACTAGACAAGTAGTGGCCCTCTACTTGTAGTTCTTATCTATTATTTTTTCTTTGATATCAACTGTGGAACATTTGATATTATCACTGATTAGATATCATAAAAAAGCACATTTGTAATGTTGGAATTGATTATTACTCTGTATCTCAAAACAATTTGTAAGATGTATATCGGTGCAACAGATTACAGGGACAATGGAGAATAAGTCGTGAAAATCTGACATAAAAACTTGTGATATGACTTTTCAATGGCCTTAATGAATATTTTATTTATTTATTTTTTTATTAGTTTGTTTTCGTTTTCTGGTGATTTTTTTATATAAAAATATAATTCCTTTATTTACAATATTAGTTTCTTTATCTATTTCAGAAAATACATGAAAGAAAATTTATAACACAGAAGTGTTAAAATTATTCAATCCATCTTTACTGTGTTTTAAATGATTATTAATTTTATAGGAGGTTATATTGCCCCAAAATACGTCTTAACAATACAAATATAAAAAAAAAAACATAAATAAATAAACATCTCACTTATGACTCTGCAGAAATTTTTTCAATGGGCCCAATTCTGCAAGTTCCATGACCAACATGATGCTCTCTGCCTTGCAAACACCTGCAGATGATGTTTCAACAAACGAACATATTCAGAAAGAAGAAAAATAGAATGCAGCTTGTTTAGAACTTCTAATAAGAAAATGTGAAAAATAGTTGAGAAAACTGAAACTTAAAATCAAAAATCTAATTCAAAATTGTTGCTGATCACAATCATCATTAAACTGATAATGTATAAATTAATTTTGAAGAAAGAATGTAGGAAAGATTTTCTTTAATGACTTTATATATTACTTTGGTAGATGGATTAAATCAAATTAATGAACATAAAAGTAGCTTACCAATCATACGCACGATGTGTTTATGATCCAGCTTTTTCATCAAATTGGATTCGCTTTGTATTTCTTTCTGTTGACAAAAACATTTAAACATGCATTTCTTAACAAACCGAAATTTTTGAAAATACTGTCAAAAATCAACAAGTCCGCTGTCAAAAATCATGAGTCAAAGTGGTCGTCCTGGGGGTGTGGTTTACATGAAAATGTGGGGTTAAAAAAATAAGAGAAAAAAAAAAGTTTAGAGAGCAAGGATTCTTGAGTACATTTGTTTGTGGTGACATTATTATCATTCCACCCCTCTCCCTAAATAGTAACGTGTAATGATATTATGTTTACAATAATCATTTGTGGTGTCAGATTATCAAGCATAAATTTCACTAAAAATCAGATTCTTTAAAAAGAAGTATCATTTAAATATTTTTGAAAATGTCTTTTACTCAGAGATAATGAAATCGGAATGTTTTTAAGGGGTAGTAAAAGAGATTTCTTACAATCTTGCATTTTGGAATTCGAACTTTGTTCCCAAAGCACACTTGCAAGCTCGTGTAGCAGTTGGGTATACATCCGGAATTTTTAAAAAAGCAAGAGTGTAAGAATCGTATATTATTATTATCATTATAATTATGATTATCATCATTATAATTATTATTATTGTTATTATTATCATCATCATCATCATCATCATCATCATCATCATCATCATCATCATCATCATCATCATCATCATCATTATTATTATTATTATTATTATTATTATTATTATTATTATTATTATTATTATTATTATTATCATCATCATCATTATTATTATTATCATTATTATTGGGGTTTTTTGTTATTATTATTATTATTATTATTATTATTATTATTATTATTATTATTATTATTATTATTATCATTATCGTTATCATTATTAATGGATTTTTTAATGAATTTTTTTATTGTCTGTTTATCACTTATTTGCCTTTTTTTTTTTTTATAGCTTTTGTATCACTTAAAAAAAAAATAAGTTTGATTTACATACTTATCCAATTATTAGCAATTAAATTTTGCTGAGGTATTGCCAAAAACATCAGTTCAAACTGACACTGAACTCTATCTTTCAAATATTAATGTTGCTGCTTGAAGGTCGAAGAAATAAATAACAAAAGTCAAATTGAATGGAAGTTTCAATTTCAAGAACGAAGACAGATGAAATGGATGCTTCGGGTTAGCCTTTTGTCAACAAAACACAAATGAAACACAAAAGACGAATAAAGATGAAAGGATGGTGTCGCCTTAGCAATGCCATCCTCTCATCTCTCATTCATATTTAGTGTTTCATTCATTGTGATTGTTGACTAAGGTGGACCCTGAAACGTGCATATCATCTGTCTTTGTTAATAAAATTGAAGCTTCCATTCAATTTCGCTACTGTTATTTATTCCATTTTTCAAAAGATTTAAAGACAACTTGTTTCTGCTTACCTCTCCAGCTGGATCCTGGTTCTTGAGAGTTTTGACAGCGACAGGAACTTCCATATTACCCAGCGTACATGTACCTTTCATTACATCGCCAAATTGACCAGAACCTGTATGCATTTTTTTTTTTTAAATCAATTAATCTTTTTTATTTGTTAAAGACATGAACTTCATCAGCACACTATATTAGGGAAATTAGAGGCAATAATTCTAAGTCACTGGTAGAAACAACTCTCTCTCTTTTTCTCTCTCTCTTTTGAACATCGCCACGGCATATACATCAATTAATTTAACAGCAAATCAACTTAATGAAATAACTTTGCATTTCATTTTAGAGGCATATGTCTAACTAAATAGTGAGAAATTGCGAGGAATGAAATGACTTCTCTAGAATGAAGAATGTCATTAGAACCCAATATACTGGCTAACTAAATAGTGAGAAATTGAGAGGCATGAAATGACTTCTCTAGAAAGAAGGATGTCATTAGAACCCAATATACTGGCTAACTAAATTGAAATTGTGATGCATGAAATGACCTCTAGAAAGAAGGATGTCACTAGAACCAAATATACTGAATGGGGTATTATAATTCAATAGGTTACATAGGCCTGAACTAACAGGCAAATGAACCTGGTTTGAATCCTTGTGAAATCCATTTTTTTTCTGACCCATTAGCCCATCAAGAAGTAATTGGCGAAACATGTTTGAATAAAACATTAGAGCAATTCATTTGGAATGAAGAAAGATCCAAACCATGGAGTGGCTAAAAACATATATCACTGTTTACTTCACATTAAAATTGGGATAAATCACTCTTCAATGCGCCTCAAAGATTTATGAGATTCTTGTTTTTTTTACATACCTAAATTACTTGTAAGGATCACATTTTCTGGTTTGAGCTGAAGAGTGAGAACAGCAGTACGTATGTCTAAATAAACACTTTCCAACTCCTGTGCCTCTTGATGTGTCATCGCCCTGCCTGATGGACCTGTTATATGATTTTTAAAAAAATAAACATTAGTAAACAAAATCCTTTATTTTGTACAATTTATTTTAAAATTAGACAGGCTGCTAAAGTCCAGAGCGGTAAATCTGGTTTTAAAAACTGAGTAAATGAGAAAATGGAAAGTCTTTGAATAAAATCAACAATCACTTGATCAATGCGTTGTACCAAAACAAAAAAAAATGTCAATGCCATGTCAAAGGAAATCACAATTGAGTATTCTGAAGTCAATGAAGGCACTCATTTTACATCTGATTATGGTTAGACAAAAGTTTTATTTCATTATATAGATGTCATTTTTTTATTTTCTCTTGTCATTATCTGCATGTTTTGTCTGTCACCTGACGGAGGACAAAGGCCGAAATGTAATGGATTGTATTGTTTTACTTTATGAGCCAATTTTTTCTTTATATTTTGGTTACATTTTGACTGGCTCACTTAGGAACTTTTAGCATTTAGAGAAAGCAAGTAAATAGTCTTCTCCAAGGACTCAATTTTGTATCGCATGCAGCAGGACTCGAACTACAGATCTACAGGTCAGAAGTCTCGAGTCATATAAACAACAAGACCACTTTTTAAAGATTTAAAAGGTGCACTGACATTGATGTTCAAGAAAAAATTACGTTTATGGTTTTTCAAAACGGCATTTACAATCATTTTCTTTTCAACTTTTACATTTGATAAGATTACCAAAATTATTCAACAAAATATACATATACTTTCAATTGGAGCATTACTTGCTGTTCAAATATTGGATTTATCAAAATAATACACACATTGACTTGTCTATCATAATAAACTGATCTATACATATTACACTTGGGTCGTTTTTCTATTATTGTACATTATAACATGGATGTATTGATATATATATATATATATATATATATATATATATATATATATATATATATATATATATATATATATATATATATATATATATATATATATATATCGACACTGCACCAAAGCCCAGATTATATTTCTTTACAATATTAGCAAATAAAGATTGTACATATTGACCCACAACTGACCAGAATATGCTTTTCTCGGCATTGCAATTTTATCCATAAAAACAATAATCTACCACCCAAAACAAAACCAAACGAGTATAGGCCAATAATGCCCACATGCCCCTTCCAATCAATGCATGTCATAATATTCAGAACTAAGACACCTGTTTCCAGGCCTCAATGACTTCATTCCAAGAAATACACGAAAAGACTAATTAAAATTTTGAAACCAACAGGGAAGTTTCCATCCATGTAATAGTTGCTGACATCATGAGAAAACCTGATCCAAACAATAAGAGAAACTGTCCAACCAATAACAAGGCGTCAAGAGCAGCAATCGAGACCTTGCACAGATTTGCCAGAGAGCATCCTGAAGGTGATGCTTGTTTGATGCCATCACCCAAACTGAAGACAACGAGATGATTCCAGCTTATGGAAGTAGACAAACATCACTATTTCAAATCAAATGAGTAAAGCCATCAATTTCCTTTTTTTCTTTTTTTTTTTACATATTTTTTTTTTTTACAATTGGCCCTGTTATAAGCCATTTTATAACTGAGGTTGACTTGAAACTTTGTAATTTCATCAGTTTCCATTTATATTTTGTTGTTCAAGATATTATTGAAGTAATGATTATATCACCATTTTACCGCCACATTTGATCTTATAGATTGCAATAGAATGGTCCTATTCAAAGGAAAGCAACCATTCAACAGAACTTGAGATATACTCAAGCTCCATTAAACTCACCAGGCAGGCTTTGGACTGGAACCCACAAGGAAAGAGGAGGGTAGGTCGACCAAAGCAAACATGGCGACGAAGCATCGAGACCGAGTTGAAGGCAGCCGGACAAACCCGGGTCCGGATAAAGAAGACCTAAAAAAAGCGAGTCAGATGGAAGTGTACTGTTGCGGCCCTATGTTTCACAAGGAATCAAGAGGCAAGTCAAGTAAAGTCAAGGAGTCAAAGTAAGTCAAGTCCATTAAACCTGACTTATTGACCTTAAAGAACCATTTATCACTGCAGACCTTGAAACACATCTTCCTCGTTTTCTTCAGGCTCATTGTAGACAACATCAACGCAATCAATCCCATTGTCTTGCCCTGTGCCTCTGGCTTCATTGTTTCCTGCTTCATTCACTGACACCTTCCTCTCTCCTTTGTTTGCAGGGGGGGGAGGAGGCAATCGACTGGGTGGCTGGTTGCTTTCAGAAGAACTGCGTACCCTGAGACTTGAGCTTGGATCGTCCCCTCCTGCAGAAATATCTGGTTTCTAGTAAAAAACAAAGCAAAAAAATTAATTTTAAAAAACATTTTAAAAAGATTCTTTTATCATATTAATTCAAAAATTAAAAGTCATAACTATTTCATTTATTACACAAACCTCAATCTATTTTCACTTCTTACAATTGATTTATATTTCATCATAATCAGATCATAGTTTACTAGTTAAATATTGATGAATCCACTCAATCTTTTTTCAATTCGTTTTTAAAATTATAAATTCCATCTCAACGTGGAATCCAATAAAAATTATTGATTTTTTATTGAGAATAGAAAAATCACTCTGATTCTAAAATAATCATTAAAAAAACGAAACAGAAGGATTCTATTAAAATAACTTAATAAGGAAATACTTACACCATACATATTACTTAATCTTTTGTAATCTGAAAAATAAAAACACAGGACGGGGAAAATTATTTAGACACAAAAGTTACAAAATTCAAAGTTTTAGTGATTTGTGAATATCAAATCAATCAGATAATAATTTTGCCAAGCCTTAAAGTATTGTTTTATAACAAACAAACAAACAAACACACACACACACACACACACACACAGAAATGGCGACAAAGAGAAACAGAGGCAGAGAGAGGAAGGAGGGAGGGTAGGAGAGAGGGAAAGAAAAAAATAAAGAGAGAGAGAGAGAGAGAGAGAGAGAGAGAGAGAGAGAGAGAGAGAGAGAGAGAGAGAGAGAGAGAGAGAGAGAGAGATTCAAACAAATGTTTTTTTTTTAAATTATTACAGAAGATTATACATAGCATAACCTTGCAAATATTAATCTTTTTTATGGAACTTTATGTGTTGGCTAAAATGAGAATGATGTAAACAGCTGAGTTGGACTGTCAATTAAAGCTTTCACAACCCTTAACGGTAAATAAGAAGGTTCCAGTAGCTCTGTTGGTAGAGCACTCGCTTTATAAACAAAGAAAAGGGGACTACTCTCAGGGGAAGTCGAGATTTTTTCTGTCCCCCCTAACCATCGTGCAGTGATTGCCATTGTCTGTTCAAAGCTATAGAAACTAGGACAAGCTCAGGCTTCATGAGCCGTATGGCTCTGAGAGACAACTTATTTAAGGAAATTTAATAACAATACAAACAAACATTTACTCACTCTTTCAACCAGAACTTCAACACAACATTCATTCATTCTTTGAACCAGGAACTTAAACACAACAATATAAGCAAACCTTCACTCACTCTTTCAACTAGGAACTTTAACAAAACAATACAGGTAATTAATCAGGAACTTTAACACAATAATACAAGCAAACATTCGCCCACTCTTTCAACATTTACAAAATGCAACTAGACTAGTAAACAATGAATACACAATAGAATATTACTTTGCCAGAATTGGGGCTTATGATTGGGTTCACAGCAAGGTATGGACAGATGACAAGACAAACCATCCCTCCTGCTGTGGTAGTGATCTATAAGCTGGAAATAAATACAAACAACAAAGGTAAAAATAGTAAACTAAATGATCACCATTGGTTATTTAATATATAATATATATATATATATATATATATATATATATATATATAATATATATATATATATATATATATTATAATAATATATATAATATATATATATATATATATATATATATATATATATATAATATATATTATCTCTATATAACCATATGACATCTATAAACATAACATGAAAATAGAAGGGGGGGTTGAGAGAGAGAGAGAGAGAGAGAGAGAGAGAGAGAGAGAGAGAGAGAGAGAGAGAGAGAGAGAGAGAGAGAGAGAGAGAGAGAGAGAGAGAGAGAGAGAGAGAGACTACTAGCCAGAATAGTTTATGAACTGATCTTTAGTTAATTAGAAGGAAGCTGTAATGATTTTTTTAACTCATAAGCTTGTAGACTGTAAGATAATCTGGACCCATTTTCCCCTACCCCTCCCCTTTCAGCCATCAACTCATCTAAGACTACCACTGGCCTTTTCTCACTTTTGACATTTGGTGGCAGTCTGTTAAGGTTAACGTCAATGGGGGCAGCATGGCTCAGCGGTACAGTCTTTGCTTCGTATCCAAAAGGTACTGAGTTAGAACAGCCGCTGCTGTGTGGCATTGAGCAAGTCACTTTGCCCTTGCACGATTTGCAGCGTTGCACTGCAGCTGATCCCTGGGTTAGTCCAGTCTTCCCTTGGAATATACCCTAAAGACAAATTTCCCCTATGGGATGAATAAAGGCAATTTTATTTATTTTATTTTATTTTTTTGTTTCCAGATATGGGAGGGCCACCAAAATTCATGCAAGTGAGCACATGTGTCAAAATATGACACAAGACGTGATGTTAATTTTTCCATGGATCCATGACTGAAGCTTTTATCAGAGGAAAATGTTTGACATGGTAAAGCCAGTGGAAATTTTCTCAGAAAATTCCAAAATCCTGGAATTCCATGTATCTGCAGAAGACTATCATCACTGATTTATCTCAATACAAATGTGATACTCAATGTTTTCCGTCCCACTTTATGTTTTATTTTCTTATAAGTATTATAATATTGCGTTCCAGGTTCCCATAGAGGACCACAGAATTGTTTCTGTATAATTATCACTACGGGGACCAGGATTAACCTTAAAGTTTCTGAAAAACTACCTTTTTTCCCCATTGCAATTCGCTGCTGACACAGTGAGAGCTTTTTAACGATCTGAAAAAGTGTGTATGAAACAGTGCCAGACAAAGCAAGAAAGAAAAATACAAGAAAAAAAATTCCCTGAAAGAGGCAAGGGTTTTTTTGGGACAGTTATTATTATTATTTATTTTTTTATTTTTTTGCTTTGCCTTGCACTGTTTCATACAAACTTTTTTTAAAATCTTTATCTTACACCTGTGCCTGCTCCCTAATTTGTCACGTTGAAATCTCTTTTTACATCGTCTCTGTTCAATAACTTCCCTTTTCTATCTTTGGACCAGGAAAAGAATTATTAGATATAGATTATACAAATGATCAAAAGCATAAAAACTTACAATGATAAGAGCCTTAAAGCTGGGGCCATTATCAATCTGATAGGTTGCTCCATACAAGACAGATATAATGTAATGTCTCATTGACCCCTCATAACTCATGGTAATGGCAAAGGAGTCTCCTCCATTTCGGCACCGTACCCTGCAAAATTCAAACATTAAAAAGGAACTTTACTTAACCTGCTTAATCACTGAAATGTAATTGCCTCAGAACAACGTTATGTCAGGGTAATTTAGCTGCTAAAAATTAAATCTATAGTCAAAAACATGAGACTTGGATTATATTTACAGGTTTTCACCTACAAAGTGCCATGATATCAATATGTTATCATATCTGATAAATAAAACAATATCCTTCTTTACAGGTCAAAGTAATACTATGCTGCTGGGATCTGTGAATTGTAAAAAGTAAGAAATAACATACATGCATGCCTACTCATGTACATAATTCTCATCAAATTTCCGTAACAATTACGGATGATCCATTAAAGTAGGCAGGTATGAAACAAAAATTAATAGAACAGCTTCAAAAAGAACAAAATATCAAACATGGGACATTTTGGGCTCAAAACCCTTCTTCCGCCAATAACAAAAAAAAACCATGAAAATATAAAGGCATTACTTAAAGATATTACTTAAAAACCAGATCGATGAAATGTTTGGCATGTCCTTTCTGTAATAAGATCTTGAAATGTCTTCTTATCCTTCTTTACAAAACTTCTCCAAACTAAAAGCAGACTTACAGAAATTTTCCATCTTCCAAGCCTGATTTCTCAAGTCGACTAATTGCCTCGTCCCTGCTTATTTCTCCATGGTACCATGGTAAAGACTCATGCATTGTCCGTAAGACATGAATCATTAGTGTGTCACGTAGAGGACCAAGAGCTCGCAATAGACTTGCATTCTAAAATAAGAGAAAAGAATGTGAGTCAAAGTGATACTAAGCTGCTAAAAGCAATGGACTGTAAAAAGTAATAAACAAGAATGAATATAACGGCTTCAAAAAATAGAACAAAATATCAAACAGGAAGCATTTCGGGCTCAACGCCCTTCTTCAGCCAAAAAAAAAAAAAAAAGAATTACATTACTTAAAATGACCTATCTTATCTAGTTTTTAAGTAATGTATTTATGTTTTCATTGTTTTGGTAATTGGCTGAAGAAGGGTTTTAAGCCTGAAACATTCCGTGTTTGGTATTTTGTTCTTTCTTAAGATGTTATATTCATCTTCGTTTGTTACAAGAAAAGAATGTGAAATAATTTCTAAAAGAACAGATGCAAAAGTATTTAAACAAGGAGTGTTAGTTCGTTATTGCTTCTGCTAATAATTTTTATTATTTTCCTGTGATTAATCTGAGTGAACTGTATTTAGTTTACCAAACTTGATCCACAACCTGTTAATTTTCCAATATCAAGTCAGATTGCCATTTGGCCTTGACAATTAATTTTCATTTCCAACAACTGAGAAATAAAACTGTCATTAGATTGTCTAACAACAATCATTTCATTTCAGTCAAATTCTTACCATTTTGCGAGCCATTGCCTTCATATAATCATGCATGTCGTTGTAGCAGATACCTTGGAAAGCAATGGCCTCCTCACCGGATCTACGATTACAAGGATATTTGGGTGCGGTCACAAACCCTGGGTTGGAACTGTAATATTCTATAAAATCCAATGGATCATTGAGCTTTTGTCCATCTATAATCATGTACAGGCCGTCCACTTGCTTTTCAATAGAATAATGAACACATCTGAAGAAAATAAAATTATACAATTAAACATTATTCAGCCTTTCTACCAAGGCATGAGACCAAAAGACTTAGAACTTGACTAGTATGGATAAATAAGAATACCTTGAATGTATACAATCAATGAGATTTGTTTTCCTTTATTTTTATGATACTTATGATCAACAAGAATACGATGAATTCTTTTTTTTCTAAGTGCACTTACTTGACCCTTTGTTCGTAGAAACAATGTAGGACTTATATTATCCATACATCAATTTACTATTTTCTTTTTTTTTTTTAAATTAACTATGTTATATTTATATTTTCATATATGGTAGGGCATTAAAAGATTATGATATGTAAAGATAAAACTAAACATCGTGACTTCAAACGGAAAACAAAATGTAGCAAAGTATAATGGAGACAAGCCTCTCAAAGTTAATTGTAAAAATCTGAAAACTCATTTATGTCAACTTTCTTACATGTTGTCAAATTTTGTTTCAGCACATGATGTCAGTGTTTCATGTTAACCCTGTTATCAAAATTAAAAAGTGAATGGTCTTAAAAATTAAAGAGGTTTAACATAAGAAAACATGCCATCCAAGTAACTTTTTCAAAACCTATTTACAATGTGGGATGATAACTCACATGTCCTTAACACGGCTTATATCAAACTCCCCCAAGAGCATGTTAGCTAATGTTCTCAACAACTGATACATATGTTCTTATAGAAAAACAAACTTGAATATTTATATAGCGCAATATCCAATAATATGGTTAAAACGCTTAATAAGGGGTTCCTAGCCAACAGCAACATTTAATACATAGGACGACACATGATACCTGTTAGGCAATACAGTGGTCTCCGTTTATAAGCATGGTCCTTGAGAATCAAACAGAGTGTTCTTATAGCCAGATTGTGCTTACAAGCGGGTTCAGATTATTTGTTGTTGTTTGTTTGAATTTTGATTGGATGCACCTGATTATATCATCCTCTTTTTCTGTGAACAGGTTCCGACTCTGTTCTCAACCATTAAGTTGAAGATAATGTCTGAGGTTTTAATTGCTCGTTTAACATCTGAGGCTGTTGGTGCAGAGTGCAGGTATGTAGCACAAAATAGACTGCTCAACTGACGTCTGATGACGGTCAATTTACACCACTTCCAGCACTGGGTCAAATCAAATGTGGACAATGTACTCGCCCCTAACTTTGCCCTCCTTCGTATTGTCCCTATGAGATACCGAGCCTGTTATCACTTAAGATTGTATGACATACGTGCATAGTCCATTTAATCAGGTGTTAATTACTTTGTCAAGGGAAGTGATGACGGAATAGTGAGGTGTGAACCACACTTACTTGCAGAGCATTTTGATGGTTTGTGTTTTGCCTGTTTGTCAATCTTTTGTATTTTAAAAAAAATTATTATTTTTAACTTTAGTAATTAATTGATCTTCTTCTATTTTTGTAATCTTAAAGAAATGGTCTGAAAATTGAGTGTGCATATAAGCGGAATCTTTTTCAGTGAGATGGTTATACAGAGGTAAATCTATATAATTAGGGGCTAGAGAATGGCTTTAAAGAAATTATCTCAGTAATCAAGCTCCATGAAAAACTGTTCCATGTAAATGACAGAATCAACCCCCAACCTCCCCCCCCCCCCCCCAATGAAAATGGTATTAATGTTCATAAACTAAATCACAAATACTTACTTTCCTTCGTGCATCATTGTCAGTGAAAAGTTCCCCATTGGGGTAATACTTTCACGCAGTAAGTATGAACCATTTCTCTTGTCACGTTTCATCAGAATGGTTTCAGCTGTTTTCCTTGTGATGCGGCCATAGAAATATGGAGCTCTATAAACAGCAGGAATCTCTGTTCCATCTTCATGATCATTTGAGCTTGCTCCACTATTCCTTATCTGACTCTGGAAAAACTTGCTTGCTTTTTTTAACATGATTCAATTTTTCTTTTTAACTTCTGAATTCACTCAAAAAAGATACCATTCACTTTTTCTTCGTCATTATTGAATCTGAAAATAAAATTCACCTAAAAAAAAAAATACAAATCATGATATATCGCAAAAATAAATATTCATCTAAGATCACAATTAAGACACTGAAACTAAATTCGTTTTCAGGACTAGATAAGCTATTCCAAAGTTTTAGAGTTGAGCTTGTATGGACAGGGAAAGACTCTATATAAGTGTAATGTATTATCTATATTAATAAAAGAAAGCGCAAGTCTGTCTGTCTGTGTCTCTCTGTGTATGTGTGTGTGTCGACCACAGGGAAAGCCAGACTGTTCTCTGCTATGAAAATTAGCCAGTTTGTTAATATTTTTATCCATCCGATGCAGGACACCTAGATTTTTGCGATTTAGGTCTATTTTACAATTGGTTGTATAAAAATATTTAATCAGTTTATTTGATCCCAAAGAATATTGACACCATCTTAAACAGAAAGCAAAAGAACGGCATTGTGTCTTGATGTGTTGATGTGTTATTACAAACATAGATCCCAGAACTCTACTACCCACTAACTCACTTTGACCACTCTCTTTTCCTATCAATACAAGTATATGAGGAACGAAGTCGATTTCACCCAGCTCTTTGTTATTGGTTTTGGACCTCAAGTTGAGTGATTAGTTCATACACTTAAATTTTGATGCTAGCACTCAGGTAATCTACTCACAACATCTGCCAGCCAAATTAAACATACCAACACCAAAAAAACAAAAACAAAAAAAAACAAAAAAACATCTAGATAATCCCTTTAATCTATGGCAAATTTCATCAAGATTGAAAGGGGCGCAGAATGTTTAAAATTGACCGCCAGCGATCAACCCTCTTATTCTTCATGCTAATGTCCCTTTTCAATCAGTAGTCAGCTTATCAAGAGGCTGTCCAGTGGGGGAATTCAGTCATAGACTTCCGAGATTTTTGTAATCGTAAGTTTGAGTAGATAGTAAATTCATCATAACTTTGGAATCGCTTTTTCCAGATCTAAAAGTAAGTAAGGTTATTATGTGGAACGCGTTTTATGGAAAGCTTTCCAAAGGCCTACTTTAACTTTACACTTTACTATCTACTTCAGAAAAAAAATATCAAACTATTTTGCTGTTACTATCGTTTAGCCCTAGGGGAGAGACGATATGGAGTCTCAATTTCAGTGTTAAAATTATCACCAAATAGTACTGAAACTTATATTCTATCTTATTATTATTATGAAGGTAAAAAAAAAAAAAAAAGAAAGTTAGACGGTAACGCCAAGTCCAAAAGTTTAAAAAAGCACAAAGTACAACAGTCAGTTAGTTACTGACTCAGTAGAGGTAAGTGGAGGAACTGGAATATCAATTACTTCTTTCGCCTCCAGAATATTAAATCTAATGATTTTATAGTAAAATGAATTACAGTACCGTCTACTGTTTATTGCTGCGAACTTCCTAAATAACTTAGGACTTAGGCTTAGGAATCAATTTATCCCAAAAGCTTCAATAAGGAAGTTAAAACAGAGATGGAAACAACATTCTTTCTTAATTGAGAGAGTAACGTCCCTTAATTGGAATGGACTGAAATGGTTACGTACCTACCGCTTATATGTAAATGCTCAATAATATAGCAAAGACTATGAAAAATGTTTTTTTCTCTTTTTGAGGAAAATTTTTGTTTGAAATCAAAGCCCTATCTCCACTGAGTAAAAATGTTTTTGAATTTTGAAAATCCATTCATAAATAAAAAAGTTATGCAGTTTCAAAGGTGTCATTTATTTGGATGACTCACAAAGAGAAAAAAATACCGAAAATATGGGACGCTTTTTCTGCGTTTTATTTTTATTCTGGTTTGTGGCTGTATCTCGCTTAATACGTGGAATAAGATGTTAAAACTTGGCAATTTTATGGCACAATTATCAGAAAATATGATGAATACATCAGAAGAGTTCTAACTTGTATAGTTTTGGAGCTGTATGGCTAGGGTCAACTATAATTTTGTTTTAAAATATACATAATATTGATCATTTGGAACTTTTCCGAAGTGTAATTTTGTGTCTACAACCCATACAAATGACACGAAAAATGCCTGCTAAATTATTATCAACCAGTCCAGTGAGACAATGGCTTATGTTATTTCTAGTATTTATTTGAGAGAGAGAGAGAGAGAGAGAGAGGGGAGAGAGAGAGAGAGAGAGAGAGAGAGAGAGAGAGAGAGAGAGAGAGAGAGAGGAGAGAGAGATTAATCTACTATCCCTATGACATAACAATGAAACAATGCCTTAATTTTTTAAAAAAGCGCGCGAGGATTTGTGTCGTCAGTCACCGCGAACAAGTTGCCAGATGGCCACGTGTGTGGCCAAATATATATTTTTTTTCTTTTATTAAATTTTATTCATCTATTTTTGTCTCAGTGACATTTATCCTAGTCTATTCAATTTTCTGTTTGTTAAAATTTAGTTCATATTAAGTGGGCCAGTCTTAATAGTGAAAGCCATATGATTTTCTATTTAGCCACTTTGAAGTCGAATTTGGTCAGGTTATAGTCTAGCCATCTGGCAGCCTTGCCTCGCTCACGTCATTTTCGTGTCGTGCGATGAGGGAACAAAATGGCCGTCTCCATATTTTCACTCATTGAAATGCAAATTGGGTTGATGTTTTGTGAGAATACGGTAAAAGTACTTATCATAATCCAATGAAATTTGAAATATAAATAGAAGAAATGTGCATATATAAATTGTGAGCGACAAAATCTCTCCTCTTTGTAGTTTTAGAAATATTGTACTCCAAAGAGTAAAAATCTATTTTTAACGGTCTTCTGGTAATCGTACGAGTTTTGTCGCTTGACATAATCTAAAATGACTTCTTTTCTAACTGTGTGCCAACTTTCAGTCAAATTCATCGATAAACAGCGTCGTAATTAATTTTTTAAAATAGCATGTACGGAACGGCTTCGTCCCATATTTTGTCGCGAATTTGGGCACTTCGTGAGCGAAAAAGAGGCCCAAAGATTTGTGCGGGATAGTCCTTGCTAAATAATGTCGTGAAAAGAAAATGTGCACGAATGGTTGAATAGTAATAATAATATCTTTTTATTTATTTATTTTAAAAATAGATAGTAAGTGGTGGCTGCAGTAGTGGTAGTGATGATGATGTGGTGGTGGTGGTAGTAGTAATGGCAGTATTAATGATGACAGAGTGACAATGATGATGGTGTTGTGGTGGCCGTTGAAATGATAATGATGGTTGTGATGGTTGTACTTTTAATAATTTGACTTAAAACTCTGAAATTCAAAATTAGAAAATAGCGGGTTAGAAGCAGGACCTGATTTCATAGAAATTCCCACCTATTATTATACATTCATTATTTTTAAAGATCAAGAAAGTATCACGATTATTGTTTCTTGAAAGTTTCATTCAGTCTGACTGAGTCAGTCCTTATATTTGAAAAAGAAGGTATATTAGCGAATATGAAAAGGAAGATAAACGCACTGTTAAGATATCATTATAGATAAGAAATGTATGTTATTTCATAATACTGTTTTAAGGGCTTTTCGGCGCAAGGAAAAAAAAGAAAAGAAAATGGGATAGTCTAAAGATCTTTTTTTTTGTTTTTTTTTTTTTTTTTGTTTTTTGCTTTAGGTCTCTTCCAACACAATTGAGGTTATATGAGAGACCGCTGAAACAAAAAAACAAGCAATCTAACAAAAATAGTACAAATGTAAATCAAAATCATAACCTAAAGATATCATAAGCTAAATTATAAATAACCAAGAACAAACAGGCAGAAGATTTACAGAAAAAAAAATATCCCCTGTCAAAAATACAATCACGAACCAAAGAAGCAAGATAGGCTAGTAAAGAGAAGAAGAAACGACATCACTATCGGATCGTACACCCATGCGAACATCATAGGTATATGATTCAAGGGTGATGCTCCCATCCAACCACCCGCGTCTAAAGATCTACAATTAAAAGAAAAAATGACAAAAGGGAATAACTCAAATATGAAAAAGGTGTACATTTCAAGAGCCCATCCAATGTACTTGGTTTGGATCCCCTAATCTAAATTCTTATCCAGACACAAGTACAGGATCTCACTCAGAGGAATACACTCAGGTGCTAACAACATTTGAAAGAAATATATAAATATATATAAAACAACACATTTGACTGCTTCCTCCCAGCCAAGTACTCCGGCCGGGACCAGGACAAAACCAAGAAATCTTATTCCAAGATAAAGACAGAAAGCAAGTTGAATAACAGATATAAGGGGGACAGAAGACACAGCAAGTAGCCTCTACTCTATGCCTGCCCACCGTGAGAGGACAAAAGACCCAACCCAGAGAAAATTATGAGACAGTGCAATACTATAGGATCATAAGCACAGAATGAAAAAGCCACTGGGGACGTTGAAAACAGAATGTTATTTAATAAATTAAATAGAATTCCCTTTCTTGATCCTCAGTGGATTTTTTTTTCTCTCAGGTCTATCTCAAGAAAATAACTGAGATAACCCAGAACATAAATAGCAATAAATAAATAAATAAATTAATTTTTAAAAAATATTAAATTTTAAAAAAGAAACAATTAATCAACCACTTAAAAAACAACAAAAACACTTTTTAATAAATTACATCATGATATTTTATTACACTCTTTTCAATTTACATTATGCACACATTACGCGATAATTTTTATCATCATCATCATCATCATCATCATTATCACCATCATCATCTTCATCAATATCATCACCTCCACCTTTATAAATATGACTAATACTCTAGTAACCATAAGATGCTGAAAAAATGGTGGAGGTCAAAGCTCTTCATATTACGTTTGTTTATAAACATTTTACTATATAGCCTTGTCGTTAGTACGTTACTAAAAACATAAATATTCATATATTATGAAATGCAATAGAAATTCTTTTTATACATAACTTACTTCAAATGTCGTTAAATAACGACAAATTACAAATAATCACAGAAGTAATAATCAAGCAAAAACAACAAAGCAACGACATGAACAAAAAAACAACAATAATAATACTAATACTAATAAGCAGAAGAGGAAGAAGAATGATGATGATGATGATGATGAAGATGTTAATAATAATAATAATAATAATAATAATAATAATAATAATAATAATAATAATAATATTAATAATAATCATTAATATTATTATTATAATGATGATGATGATGATGATGATGATGATGATGATTATCATTATTATTTATTTTTTTAATTATAAGGATGATAACAAAGGTAAATACAGTGATAATATAATATAATAATAATAATAATAATAATAATAATAATAATAATAATAAATAATAATAATAATAATAATAATAATAATAATATAATAACAATAATAATATAATAATAATAATAATAATAATAATAATAATAATAATAATAGTAATAATAAATAATAATACAGTAGACTCCGCTTAATCGCACACCCTCAGGAATCCGGATTAGTGTGTCAATTAGCGGAGTGTGCGATTAAGCCAAGAAGGTAAAAATAGCATCTAAGCAGCGTTTATGTGCCATTCATGTAGGACCTTCCCCTTTGAGCTTTCTGTGAACTTGGGAATGTCATGTTCAAGATATGGCCTCATTATAATTGTTTTGTTTTTTGTTTTTGTTTCTTTTTAAAAAATTATTTTATTTAATGTTTTTTTTTCTCTTTTTTTTCTCCTTTAAAAGTATTTTTTAAAAACTTTTCTCTTTATCAACAACAAAATGTAACATTATTGTTTGTAATAATAGTAATCATGAAGCATTGATTTCTTTCTGCGTAGGCAGTTTATAAACCCCTGTCTCCAATCTCCAATGTTAGTAGATCATCTGTCAAGCATTCTTCTTGGATAAAGTGGCGTAGTTTGTCCAGCATGTCAAGTTTTTCAGTGTTTGTCAAGGGTGGTAAGTCAATCTCTGGTGACCCATCCGCATCTACATTATCCAGGCATTGTCTTTTCTGTTGCTGAAAGGAGTCCACTAGCTACTGAGCTATCAATTCACTGCTGATGGGTATATTGTTGTCAATTGTAACGAATCGATTGAATCATTACATTTTTGTGTATTTTAAAATATATTTTCCCAGTCAAGGTGTGAGATTAAACGGAGCGATTATATAGAAAAATTTTAGTTTTTCAGGAATGTGAAGCATATAAGCAGAGTGTGCGATTAACCAATGTAAAATTAAGCGGAGTGAACTGTAATAATAATAATAATAAAAATCATCATAATAATGATATCTATAATAACAATAATAATAATAATAATAATAATAATAATAATAATAATAATAATAATAATAATAATAAGCACCAGACCATTGTTACCATGGGACATTTAAATCAATAAAATATGCTACAGGATCCCATTAATTAGGAGTTGGGTTCTCTATTCTCTCTTCTTTTTTTTCTTTTTTATATAATATGTATACATATAATATGTGATTTGTCAGTTTTGTTTGTTTTGAGGATTTAACAGCGCTTCTGAGACATTTAGGTCATATTAGCGCCAGTAAAAAGAAAAAAAATGGAATAGTCAAAATATTCTAGATTTAAAATCAAAGCACCCAAGAAAAAGTAAGACAAAAGGGAATTGGTTTAAATAGGGAACAGATGTAGAATCCAAGAGCATACCATCAATGAACTTAGTTAGAGATCACCTTAAAGTCTCATCCAGACACCAGCACAGGATCCCACTAAGAGAAACACACTCAAATGTTTACAGAATGTATAACAATACATAACAGAGAGATGATTTACAATGAAAAAATTATAATCTCCCAAAACTATAACTATACATTTGATTGCATACTTCGCAGTCAAGGAATCCAGCCAGGGCTGGGACAAAACTAAGTAATCTCATTCCAAGACAAAGACAGAAGGCAGCTCGGAAAACATATAAGGGCATAGAAGACACAGCTTGACCTCCTGCCCACCATGGGGGGTCAAAGGACCCCCCCCCCCCCCCCCCCCATCCCTACTGATTTGTCAGAGTACTGTAGAAAAAATACAGGGAACAGAATAAACCGAGTTTTCTAAAACTTACATCCAGACCCCAGCACAGGATCCAACTGAGCGGAACATACTCAAATGTTTATAAGATGTATTCAAAACAAAAAAATATAACAGTTTATAACAGAGATATGATTAACGAAGAAGAAAAATATTTCAAAAAGCAATAACAACACATTTGACTGTCTCCCTCCTCGCTGAGGCCAGGACAAAACCAAGTAATCTCATTCCAAGACAAAGACATAAAGCAAATTGTAAAACAGATATAGGGGGATAAAAACACAGCAGGTGACCTCCCTGCCCACTATGGGAGGTCAAAAGACCCCATTCCGAGACAGCATGAGTGACGTGTCCATGTATCTCAAAGAAAGCAGTGAAAGTCATCTCAGCACTGATTAGCCAATGTTTGTTTGTTTTAGGGGTTTTACGGCACTTGCAACACATTTAGGTTATATCAGCGCCAGTAAAAAGGAGAAAATGGGAGAAAATGGGCTGATTAGCCAATGTCATGTGATAATTGAACGATTATAATAAGTAATGGGTGCAAGTAATAATGAAGTGCCTCAGACATGGCAAATATAATTAACCTGCTAAAGACAGTAGCTGTCTTCAGTAATGATTTATCATATGAGTATGTTTAATAATGATATTATATCATAAAACATTGTACAATGATATATCATATGAGTATGTTTAATTATAGTATAATATCATATAACATCTAAAATATACACTATAAAAATTATACACATTTTGTTTTGAATTATACACATTTTTTTTAGTATCTCTGTTTAATCAGAACATGTAGTGCCTAATTAACAAACGCAGATCAAAATATATTGAAATAATTATCTTGATGAGTGGAGTAAATACCAGAAAAAACTAAAATTTATTGACAAAGCCTCCGTCACATCAGTAATGTCAATTCACCGAGTCATTCTGATCGTATTTTATTTATTTATGTAGACAAATGCACACGGTCAAGTGGAAGACGAATGCAAAACATCACCAACACCTTATCCGCTACAATTACAATAAGTACAAAAACCAATACCAACACCGTGACTGATTAATAGTATTAGAGTTTTATGGTAAATGATGCAATTCCTTATTAAAGTTATACAGTTAATCTTGGATTTAATGGGGTTCTGGTAAGGTCCCCTGGCGAAGACAAGATTTTTTTCTAACTCTCCTGTCCATCCAGCAATGTTTAGGTAGCTGGCTCTCTTGATCTGGTGGAAAGAACTTTGTGATGAGCGTCCTGTCAAAAGGGTGGCAAGCAATCACTACTAAAACCAAGATAAAATCCAGCTCCTTACAGTTCTGAAGGACTACAATACACATCCAGTGAGATTTTTAATTCAACAAATTTATTTGTTTTTAAGGGGTTTACAGCGCATATACACAAGTGTGATAATTTTTTTAAAAATTTAAAAAAATAGAACATTTATTTAAAATGTATAACTTCATGTCTAAAACAAGAGAGGTTTGTTTGTTTGTGTTTTTAAGGGTTTTACGGCGCTTGCAACACATCAGCGGCAGAAAAAAGGAAGAAAATGGGATAGTAAAAATTTCTAGAATTACAATTAAAGCACCCAAGAAAATGTAAGAAAAAGGGGAATTGGTTCAAATAGGAAACAGATGTAGATTCCAAGAGCACACTATCAGTGTTCTTTGTTTGAGATCACCTAAATGTCTTATCCATACACAAGCACAGGTCACCACTAAGAGGGATACACTCAAATGTTTACAAATCATATATATAATATAGAAACAAAACAAAATATAGTGCATGACAGAGAAATCATTTACAAGATAAAAAATATCATCTCTCAAAACTGACCATACATTTGACTGTTTCCCTCCCAGCTAGGGTGTCCGGCCAGGGCCAGGACAAAACCAAATAATCTCCTCTCAAGACAAAGACAGAAAGCATGTTGGAAAACAATATAGGGGGATAGAAGACACAGTAAGTGCCTCCCTGCCCACTATGGGAGGCCAGGAACCCCACCCAGTAATTCACCAAGAAAAATAAACTTCTATATTTTCAAAACTAACGTACATTAGTAGGGCCACCTTGAATTCATGAGAATTACACTCAGTCTTGTTTTTGTTTTGTTTGTTTTTAAGGGTTTTACAGCGCTTGCAACACATCAAGGTCATATCAGCGCCAGTAAAAAGGAAGAAAATGGGATAGTAAAAAGTTCTAGAATTACAATTAAAGCACAAAAGAAAAGGTGAGACAAAGGGGAATTGGTTTAAATAGGGAACAGATGTAGATTCCAAGAGTAACCGTCAAAGTACTTAGTTTGAGATCACCTAAAAGTCTCATCCAGACACAAGCACAGGTCCCAACTAAGAGGAATACACTCAAATGTTTACAAATCATATAATATATAATATGTAAACTAAACATAATACAATGCATGACAGAGAAATGATTTACAAGGAAAAAAATATCATCTCCCAAAACTATAACTATACATTCAACTGTTTCCCTCCCAGCCAAGGGACTCCGGCCAGGGTCAGGACAAAACATTCCAAGACAACGACAGGAAACAATTGGAAAACGGGTATGGGGGGAAAGAAGACACAGCATGTACCAACCTTGTAACATCCAATGTCCACTGTATCACAAGCTGAAAGTTAAGTAGTTATGAAATCATAATTTTAATCACATACCACCACCATGAATAAGATAATAAAATAAATTTCATAGCAAATGTATTTTTAAAGAGACCAATAAGTGCATAACAAACGTAAATTTAATTCCAGTAATGAATTGGAATTATCAAGGGGCTCAGGCTTATATCTAAGACTAAATAAATCATTGTTTTAATCTTCCATTTTGTGATTTATGTTTTGTAATAATGCCGTCTTCTGATAAATGTCAAACTGTCAAAGGTTTAAAAATGTAAATGCATTGTACTCTTTTTCTTTCTTTTTTAATTTCATTTTCAGGCTTTACGGGATATGCAGCCCTTGCAACACTTCAGGTTATTTCAATGCCAGAAAAAAAAAAGGATTTTAAGTTGGCAGTTCTATATTATGATTTCATAAATCGTGTATGAAAAGTAGGACACAAGACTGAATATGCCGGTTATCGTAATCGCCTTGTTAACAGGGATATGTTGGGTAGAAATATTTGTATCACCAGAATAAATAATATAAGGTATTCACATATCATAAATGTTGCTTTTCTGAACAAGTCTCTGAGATTACAGTCACCTCGTTTCAATCTGATTACAGTTTTAAAAATGAAGAGTGGTGTCTGAAGTTTATGTATCTATCTACATGCAGGGGAAAATAAAAATATCCAAAATCAACTTCCTATTTTTTGGGTTTCCTTCCTACTTTGCCGGCCACTTTCTGCTCCTTTACTAAAAGTAAAATTTCGTTATAAATGTTGCGACCTCTTCCCATTAATCGATAGGCTTGAAAATTTGACATTTCATTAATTCATGTGCCAATATGTGACAAATACTCTTTACACTGTTCTTGCTTCATCATTTAGCAAAATGAACACCAAATTTACATTAGCAAAAAAAAAAAAAAAAAATTTAATAAACAAATACATAAATAATTAATTAAAAAATGAATGAAGGAATAGATATAGTGGTGGTAACAAATAATAATGGTGGTATTCAAATAGAATAGAGCAGAATGGCTTGAGAATAATTCAAAGGATAAAAATTCCTTTCAAATTCCTTTTTCATGGAGTTCTTGATTTGCTTAGTTTTGTTTGCTTTTCATAAATTTAATGGTGCTTGTATTTTGACATTATCTAAAAGTCCAGTCCAATCCGGGCACTAACAAAGGATCCCTCTATGAAGGATAAACTCAAATGTTTACAAAGTAAAATATACAGTATACAGTATTCAAAACTAATAATGATAATAGAAGATAACTGTAACAGAGAGATGATTTACAAGGAAAAAAATATCATCTCTCAAAATAAAGATACTAGAAATTTGACTGTCTCCCTCCCAGCTAAGCATCCCCGCAAGGACCAGGAAAGAAAACTGAATTATCCCAATCTAGAACAAAGACAGAGCGCAACATGGAAAGAGAAAACATATGGGGGACAGAAGAACAAGTGACCTCCTTTCCACCATGGGAGGTCAAAGGATCTCACCAAATGGGTTGACTTGAAAAGTCATTGTCTAACACATGATGCAGGGCTTGCTTTACAATGTGATAACACTGGTGTGGTTCATATCAAGGTTAGAGGAAAGTGTAACAATCAAGCAATTATCTGCATGTACTACATATTTCACTTCATGAAATTAATTTTGTTTATGACTTTGCTAGAAAACATTTTCAAAAATTTTTATTCTTAGTTTAACACAATGCCTGCAATACTTAATGACCATATGAAGTGTTTGTAAGGGTTTTACTGCGCTTGCAACACATTTTGGTCATATCAACGCCAGTAAAAAGGAAGAAAATTGGATAGTAAAAACTTTCTAGATGTACAATTAAAAAGACTTGAAGAAAAAGTATGACAAGGAGGAATTGTTTAAATAGGGAACAGATGTAGATTCCAAGAGCACACTATCAGTATGCTTAGTTTGAGAACACCTAAAAGTCTCACCCAGACACCACCACTAAGAAGAATACACTCAAATAATATGTTAAAAATACCAAAATGAGAGATGATTTACAAGGAAAAAAAATATCATCTCCCAAAACTATAACTATACATCAACTGTTTTCCCGAGCCAAGGACTCCGGCTAGAGTCAGGACTAAACTAAGTAATCTCATTCCAAGACAAAGAAGGAAAGCAATTGGAAAACAGATAAAGAGGTCTAGAAGACACAGCAAGTACCTCCCTATGAAAGATCGTGAACCCCACCCAGTGAAATGTTGAGAAAAGCAAGATGAGAGAATAAGCCAAACAAGTAAACAGAAAAGGGGCGTAAGGCATATGATGTGGATTTTTTTTAAAATCCCTTTGTTAAAGGTGCTACACTGCCCTTGCTACACTTTATTTTAGGACCGGTAGAATGAAAATAAAAAACAAAACATTAAAAATTAAAAGATAACATCTGCATTTTCAAGTATCCAAGAGAAAGAAAGCCAAAGGGAACCAAATCAAACAGAGCAGAAGTAGGTCAACAAGCAATAAACCAACAACCTAAAAGTGTTTGAAAAAGCATCGTGTACAGTGTATTCATTTCCCTTTCTAATTATTTCCAAAAAAAAAAAAAAAAGGCCATTTCAAAGTAAGGAAATAAATATAACTAAATAAAATACATGGAAATGTAAGTATGCACGCTCATGTTCAAGTTTATTTTACAAAATCAAAGCAAACAGCTCACAAAGCCCTTCAAATTATAAAAGCTTTTGATAATATGTATATTTGTTCAGAAAAAAAAGTAATTTCATTGGCCAATATCATACCAGTGAAAAGTTTACATCTCTGTGATGAGCAAACATTAAATGTGGTGATACGAAATGGAAGCTTACTTCACACCTTTTCATAATACATGCACTGAACAACAGATGTTATGCAATGAGAATATAAAAATCGCACTGTTGACATATTATAGATAAGAATTAAACCTGAACTTTATAGTTCGATATTAACTATCTTGAATTAATTTTAATAGCTGGCAATTTGAAATCTTTGGATGGTATTCATTCAATATGTATAATATTAAAAAATAATGATAATAAATATTACTATCATTATGATTACTATTATTATTATTATTATCATTATTATCGTCATCATTATTTTTATCATATCATTTTATCCCAACTATTTTCATTATCAGTTCATCAGACAATATATAGCATTGTGTAAGAAAAGAGCAAAGATGGCGCGCCTTGTTACATTTTAAGATTCAAAATTGGCACCGAGGTTCATATAGTTAAAAGAACTGTGTTAAATTCTACACCTTTGTTTACAAAACAGCAACATTCTTAGATCTCATCTAGGCTTTCTTTAATTTTGTGCTCTGAAAATAAATTTGCCAAGTGACATTAAGAGTTTATAGAACAATTATGACTATTTAAGCAAATGCAAATATATCAGGCATACAAAATAAATTATGGTGAAGATCATGAATAATACTATCAAACGGTCAACATATAAAAATTTGGTTAATCTGGAATCATTTAGAGTAAATGCATTCAGCATGAGATACACTAGTGATTTAAATTTTGCCAAGGTATAAGTGGTCACATTGATTAATGGATGCCGTTGTATATCTTTTGGTTACAAGGTTTATGACAGTGTAAATGTAGGCCAAGGTGTATTATCCTATCTATCCTTTCTTCGTGGTGTTGTTACTTACTGTTACAGATTTCATTTTGCAACATTAATGATAAGAAGTAATCATAAACTTGGCATAATAAACTAGAATTGAGATTCCTTGCTGAGTCTATCTCTTATTTCAATACATAGTAATCATGAAAAATTCTGTTTAATGCTGCCTTCAAATTCCTTTACTGATTTCCATTTCTTCATTTGCATGGCCAGGCATTGCATCAGTAGACAAACGCAATTATTGCGACTCAAACAACATTTCCTCCTAACCATATCCTCTATTTGTAAATTAGAATAACACTCCCTTTCAGATGTTTTTAGTCAGACACTTTTTTGCTCTCCTTTCTTTCTATCTTTCGTGAAATAATATTCACCCATTTCAAATCAAACTCAACAAATAAACTGATAGGAATCATATCTAGTATGCTTTATATATTTCACCCTAAACATTAATCATAAATTATTTAATTGTGATTCATGCATCTGCATGTAACATTAAAAGTACACTATTAATAGTGACGTGTATATCTGAAGGCGTTCAATTTTCTTTTCTTTAAAAACCAATATTTTAGACATAAAAAAGCTCAAATTATAAGAGAAAGACATAATGTTGGATAGTGAATACAAAATTATGTAAAGTGAATCTGGAGAGATGATATAGCAAAATATGTAATTATGATAAGGGAAGATTGTGAATAATAGTGGTCATCATAGTAAAGATCATACTAACCGTAGTGCCATTGAGACGGGACAATGGACAGAAACTGAGCAGAGGCTCCTACCCCCAATAGCCCCAAAGAGGAATCAGAACACTTAAAAGTGGAATCTAAGTAAGACCAAAAATTGGAATCAACTTACAGTAAATGACTATGACATGTTTTGCTGCAGATAATGCAATAGACAATCCAAAAGTAAAATGATGCAATATAAAATGTGTAAATAATTGTAGGTTGATTAGAGACTAAAAAGGGGGTCAAATAATAATAGAGCACACAGGCCCTGGCATTCTCATAGCACAGCATTGAATGGATGGATTTCGCCTCTATTGAAACACAGAATTTTTGCCTTGAATGCAGAATGTAGACCAATTAAGCGGAATGATTCCACAAAAAGTGGCAGGGTAGGAGCCTCTGACTGAGTGGTCGAAAGTTGAATTGGTGTCATTATTAAATAGACAAGAAAGGAAAGTCCATTTTTCCAGATGAAGGATAATAAAAATAGCAATTTTTGCATTGTCTTGATCATTCAAATGGAGGGTGGTGAGAAAAGTTACCAATTTTAGCGGTAAATGAGTCATTTATATCTCCTTTGGGTAAACATAATTCAAAACAGTTATATTTCTCAGAGATTACAGATACAAATATAGTATGAGATAAACCTTAGGTAAACCTTATCACAGGCAAGAAAAGCGTATTTTTCTTTCCCTCAGAGGCAAAACTAATTATCAAATTTTTCAAACTGATTAAAGTTGCATGACCCTTGGACCCTGAAAAAAAAGTTTTAAAGCATTTTCAACACAAGCCATTCCATTTTTACATTAACATTTTTAATAATCAAAATCCGGATATTTTTAAGGGCATTTTATAAATGAATATATTATTATGAAATCTCTATTTTTCAATAAATTCCTAAGTTAATCTCACGCCAAAAAGTTATAAAATTCCTTTAACATAAATAAAAAAATTGTTTTGATAACTGCTTCTTTAAGTAAGAATGCATTTTCTTTTAGTTTGGTTTGGAATCCATCTTATAAGTATTATATAATAAACAGCCCATCCTCTCTCATGTGTTTAACAAAATAATCTGGAAACAACAAATAATCGAAATTCTTTATTTCAATAAACAAACTCTTTGACTTTGAGCAAAAAATATCATCATTTGTTTGAAGCGTTTGAATCTCCTTCTCGCTCTTCTGATAGAAAAGGCATCTGATAGTAGTATTGTAGCAATTTATTTCCTACTAAAATAAACACCAGTATTATCTATTTCAGCAGTAGCGTGTGTGAGAAGTCATGGCAATGAATCAACACATCAATGGCAGTATGAGTACTTGCTTTGTGCAATAACAACAGTGTTTGATTGACTCCCTTGGTATCATTATAACTATAAACTTTATCATTACTAACATAAAAATCAAAATAAATGTCAGGCCACTCTCTTATAAATATATATATATATATATATATATATATATATATATATATATATATATATATATATATATATATATATATATATATATATTACATGAGAGAGAGAGTGAGGGAAGGAGGGAGAGAGAGAGAGAGAGAGAGAGAGAGAGAGAGAGAGAGAGAGAGAGAGAGGGAGGGAGGGAGAGAGAGAGAGAGGGGGAGGGAGGGAGGGAGGGAGAGAGGGAGAGAGAGAGAGAGAGAGAGAGAGGGAGGGAGAGAGAGAGAGAGAGAGAGAGATAGAGATAGAGAAACAGTTGGGTTTTTTAGGTATTTCACAAATACACTTCACAATTATAGAAATATATGTATCTAATTGAATAAACATACACTGCTTTCAATGTTTAGAAAGTTTTGAGAGTGATCTGAATCTGATTACAATAACCAATAAAATTTTTCATCAATACATGCTCACACACATGCACACATATTCCAATATACCACCACACACCCACAAACCAAAACACACACGTCAAATCGCAAACAACCTAAAACACAGACAGATACATCTTGTATCAAGAGATGTTGCAATTGTCTTTATTTTGTGTGGGGTGTTCGAGATTATCACTGACTGTTTCTGTTTCTGAATGTATAGACTGGATACCAGGGGAAGCATTCCCTTCCTCCACAGATGGTGTTTCCGTAGAGGAATTGGAAATATCTAAAGAAAGACTTGGGTTGCTGGGAGAGGTTTCAATCACTTTGCTCAACGTTGTGATTTCACCTTTGATCTTTTGAAGGAATGATTTGTAGCCATGGCTGAAGATAAGAAATGAGATAAATTAATAAAAAATATTGTCGTTTATGCAGTATATTTGTGCATTTATTATGCCCTTACATTTTACAAGGTTTCTATTTTCCAAACGAGCAATGCACATTTAAAATTAAGAATGAGATATGCAGTCTTTGTAAGGCACTTGTATAATTTTTTTATGTTCTTTTATGCTCTTTGACACAAAAAGACTTCCAAATTTTAAACCCGTCTCTGACCGGATAGTGAAAAATAAACATAAAAAAGCTCATCACCAACATAAGGGTGCCTAGACTAGGGGTTGACGTGGTAACAGCAGTATGGTCTTTGCTTCACACCCAATAAAGGTATGGAGTTCAACTACCCGCCATGCAGTGTGGCCTTGAGTATGACTCCTGAATTCAGCAACCCTGATCAAATTTTCAATTCTTCTTGTTGAATAACAGCTGCTCAATACAACTTACAAAATAAAATTTGGTGAGCTATATTTGGGAACCTACAATGCTCGACACATAAAGTGCTCTTTTGACTCCAATATTACTACAAAAAAGGAGGAAATGATGGAAGACAGATAGACAGACAGACAGACAGACAGACAGACAGACAGACAGACAGATAGATAGATAGATAGATAGATAGATAGATAGATAGATAGATAGATAGATAGATAGATAGATAGATAGATAGATAGATATAAACATTTGAAAGATAATTACGATTGTTTGACTTCTACAACGTTGTAGAAGTCAAACAATCTTAATTATCTTTCAAATGTTTATAAATAGCTCCTTTTATACTAAAGTTGAGCACTATTATTTCATGGTTTTTGTTTTTATAATGTATATATAGATATATAGATAGATAGATAGATAGATAGATAGAGAGAGAGTAAAAGAGAGAGAGAGAGAGAGAGAGTAAAAGAGAGAGAGAGAGAGAGAGAGAGAGAGAGAGAGAGAGAAAGAGAGAGAGAGGGAGAGAGAGAGAGAGGGGGTTACAAGGTCTGTATCTTTAAACGCTGACAAAAACTGAAAAATTTGAAACAAACCACTCAGTGTCAGCCCAAAGCTGTAGAAAGCTGAGTCCCTCCCTCATTCGTGCCACCATATCTATGGGTGTCTCTGTCAGGCTGGCAGTGTTGACGATACGAATTATGGCTAGCTTGTCACGAAGAGCTGTTGCAAGAATGACGGCCCATTCCAAGCAGCCTGCTTCAAGCATGATGTGGAGCAGGTAGCTGAAAATAGTGTAAGAATAATTTTCTTAAAAATAATTTTTTTTTACGATTAAATTTACGATTAAAATATTGCTTAACTGAAATTCTAACCATTCCATTAGGTAGTCTAAACCCAAAATTAGATCACTCTCACATGATATTTCTAAGCTGTTCAATTGATAAAGCTAGTTGTCCTGAGTGAAACGATACCAAAATCATCTAAATATCTTAATTTTTAAGGAAGTTATGACAATTTGAGTTTTCGCAAAAACAGGTCGAAATACGGTCCCGTACAGATGGTCCAAAACCCTCATTTTTGAACCAGCAGTGCAAGAACGTAAATCAAGCAAACTCATTAAAATTAATTTGAGCCAGACAAAATGTTGCTGTGAATGCCTCCAATTTTTTCAATAGGTTTAGATGCATACTTTTTCAGTTCCACGACTTCAAAGAGAGCGAAAAACCCATTTTTCGCACGCGCTCGCGAAAAGAGTAAAATTAGCCAAAAGTAGAGAATTTTGAAAACTCCCAAAATATTTACTTATTAACCGATCTTGATGATCTTGGTATCAATCAAAAGAGGACAATGAGCTCTATTCATTTCTGAAAACAAAAACAACACTGATTTATAAATAAAGTCAGAACAACAGAATGAAAATCTTTCATTTTGTCATATTTAACAAAATGACATTTATTAATCAATTTCTTAAATACATTTTTTTATCACAAAATACAAATGGATTGAATTTAATTATACATACAGGTGTGCTTAACTAAGATAATGCTAAAAATATATCAAAAACGAGTTTAGTAAATGTTAAAATTTGAAAAGACCAAAATACCCCATGGTGATACAATGGATTATGAAATGTGAATCAAGAAAAAAATATTGCTAGCCAAGAAAACTTTTTAATTTTGAGACCAATTCTTCATGAGACCCTGACAGGCTAAGGTTTATATCTTTTCCATTTCGAATAACTTTATGGTATCTAATTTGATCTTTAATTGCTTCTGTTATTTGTTTTTTTGATTTCTGAGATGTTAAAAGTTTCTCTAGCAAATTATCTACTTCTTCATTATTTTGGTCAGACACCTCCACTCAACTCTATTCTCCTCTTTAACTCATCGTGCTTTTCTAAGCTTGTAACTGCCCTAACAATTTTCATATTCTGATTTTCTACCATCTTTTCTCTGATTTTGATTGACACATCTGCTTCGTTTGATCTTGCTGACTCAACTAAACTTTGTCTTTGTCTCCTAGCAATTGTAAACATTTCTGCCTTTTTACTTTTAGATTTACTGTCTAGGTAATCGCTACATGTTTTGTTTCTCTTGATACAATGAGATGCAGTTCTCTGAAGATACGAACAATTAGCCCTCTTCCTGATATCATAATCCAGATCACCAAAAGAACTTTCACCAATTAAATTGGTCAAAGGACAATTACTCAGAACTTTTACAAGAGCCTCATTATCAGGATCAAAACTACCATCCAAAAAATTACTTAGCTGCCTTGATGTTACAACTGCACATGCCTCGAAATGGACTTCAAACTTTGCTTAAGAATTGAAATATCACAATGAGGAGATTTCAGAAATGAATAGAGAGAATTGTGGAAAACTGAACTTGAAAGCGAAAAATTTGAACCAAATATATTATCAGAGGAATCGCAAAGCAAATCTGTTGCACAAGAACTTTCTGACGATGACCAGTCATTAAACTTTCCATGCATTTTCCTAACTAGGTGACAAAAATCGGAATATGTAGTTGAAGAATTGACCAGTTTCCAATATGGACCACTTACTTTCAAATAAAACAGACCTAAAGCACAAACACAACTTATGAGATTCAGATCTTCAATATCCTGACTAACACTCTGAATTTTTTTATTTGACTTGCTCAAAACACCTGAAGAGAAAAAAGATCTGATTTTATCGTAATGGTGAATGATAGCAGCAGCAGCCTCAAAGAAACAATTGAACCTATTTGACTTAAAAGAAGGGATTTTACTATCAGGACAAAATTCTTTCCATTCTACTCTGCAACCACTTTTTTGATCCCCCCGCGGACCAAGAACATCACAAAGAAGTCTAATCAATCTGTTACAACATGATTCACTTTCACCAAAAAACCTTGAGAACTGAGCATCTTTATCCCTACCTATTGGGGCATTTGTAGCCTGTTTTATGTTATTCTCTACTTCTCTCATTGCTTTATCTGTTACATCTGACATACCTAATGAAAGTGGGCATTGCAATGTAAGAAATTCAATTCAAAATTTTCACCTAACTCTGATTTTAGAAATTGATCTAGCTCTCTATCAAAACATTTCATAACAGCTGCTCTATCAGTCATGGTATTTTTGATTTTCTTTAACAGGGTTTTGAAAATTACTTCTTTGTCTTCTTCTGAAATTTCACTTCTAAACTGTACTGATTCTTTTCAAGAGTGAAAGAGTTAAATCAAATAGAGTTTTAGAATCTTCTTGAGCAACTAAGGTGAATCCAAGATACAAATTAGAACCATCATCTAAAGTGACCTGATGACTAACAACTTTTTGATGGTCTCTAGATGTCCCGTCTAAATGAAGAGTGACACTGTCAGAGTCTAAAATTTTTTTCAGCTATTTGCATATCTGACAGAACTAAACCTTCAGCATTCATGTTGAGACAAGTTTGGGTTGATGGCAAATTATCAAATTCATGGTTAAAAACATATTTCCCTACTATTCTAATCACTTTACTAACATTTTGAGCAGCCACCCCTGCTGTAGATTGCAAAAGAATTACAGTTTGCCTGATATTATCTGAATATGCATTATTTTCCCCAGACTTTACTTCTACCTCATGGAGAGTTTGTTGTTTGAAAATCTTTTCATTTAGACTATCGTTATTTTTCAAGACCTGTTTTTTTTCTTCTGTTAGACGTTTGACTTTTTTCTTTTTATGTTCAACAGAGGCCTCTAAATCATGAATAATTTTATCTTTTTCATCACTTTCAATCTTTCGTTTCCTATCTGAATTTTGAGGATGGCAGTATTTAGTTGTCATTTTAGCTCTGAAGACTTTTCGTTTCAAATTTTTGACCTCTCTTTTTAATTTTAAATTGTCCCTTTTCACTTTATCAGAAAGTTCAAGTTGTTTCTCAAGAGCATCTATTCTGTTTTTAAAACATTCAAAATTTGGCTGAGAAGATTCCTTAGCATTTGTAATTTTGCATACATTAGATTCAATTGGAGTTTCATTTAAGTCATTTGATACTGAAGCACTAATCAAATTTTTAGTTTGTCTTCCTGAAAAATGTTGTATTTCATATATGAATTCTTCCTCTAAAAATTGCTCAAATTCATTTGCACTGATTTTTTTACTTGATTGGAGTTTCTTTTTTTGAGCTTTTAGTTTATTTATCCTTAAGATCAAATTCTTGATAACATTTTTATCCCCATCTTTTTGTTCAGTTCCACTGATTATAGAGAAAAGCCAGTTGGCTGTAAAGTTGGAGTTTAATCTCTCTGAAGTTTGAAATTTTTCTAAATCTAAAACTATTTTATTTGAAAGTTTGAAGTCATTTGGTCTTATGAAGTCTTCATGGTCTCCTAACAAAATTTTCCTGTCAATATGAGCTGCTGATAAAACATCTGAAATAAAATTAAAGTCAAAAACATTATCTAAATACTCCCTGAACACATCCTGAGGACCATCCACCAATTGAAACGCTCTTGAATATGCAGAGGACATTATGCTGCGTAGCCGATCACATGATGCTTGCAAAAGAGGATGGTCACTGTAGAGGTAGCCAAACCAGTCTTGTACCTTCAAGAGAAAAAAATCATACAATTGCATGAAACAATGAAAAATTGATAAGTCCACACATGACAAAAAAAGCCATTAATAGGGTCTACTGATACCATTAAATTTTTATAATACAGTGCAACCTCTGGATAACGACATCCCTGGATAGCAACATTGACCTCTGATCCCAAATTTTTTGCTGTATTAGATCGTTTGTTACCGACCAATTAGAACATGTTTACTAACCTGCGTCTACATGACACATTGACAGCCTGCCCTCAACAAAAGGCACTTTGAAAATATTTTCCTTATCGAACATTAAATTCAGAAAACCTCGATCGCCTTTGTCTGCAAGTTGTAAAGCACCTAAAGGGAGGAGTACCCCATCTTATGAGTTAAATGTACACCATTCAATTATCAAAACATGCTGCATGAAGCTTTGAACGCAAAAGAGAAAAGACAAAACAAATGAGAAGCTTCAATGACAATATAATTGTTGAGTTTCTCCTCTATTAAGCTAAATAAATACTTTAAACATCAAGACGGGATCAACTTTAAAAAAGTAATTAGTTAAATTGTAAACCAGTCATGCTGTTTACTTCGAATAAGTGTTTTATAAATGTTTTGTATTTGTGCTAAAAAGACGGTACTTTCACTATCCATACCATAGCAACATTCTTAAACACACATTACAGGAAAATTGGGTATGACATAAGAGTAGGTGTAACATACCATCTTCTGTTCTTGGCCACTGAACAGCATGATATCCCACAGCTGGACAAGCACTCGATTGGTGAGGGTTGGTGGATTGGCATCAGGTCTTCTTCCCTTTCCTTCTCTGGTAAACCTTTTAAACATGGCATGGTAGCTATCATCCGCTGTGGTGAAAGAAAAAAAGATAAATGAATGTTTATGACAATTTCTTCCTAGACCTCACATGTAGATTAGAATATCAAAATAAAACTATCCAATCATGACATCAGATATAAGCAGATTCTGCTTATGAAATCAATCCGAAAACCCAGCTATATAATAAATATAATATATATATCATCCGTAAAATAGATGCAAGAGAAAATGTTCTTATTCCATTTGAAATTACAATAATAAATCAAATAAGAATATAGCATGTTGGCTGAGAAAAAAATATGAGAGAGAGAGAGAGAAGGGGGGGGGGGGGCCTTTTTTAAAATCCCAAAAAACTATGAATGCAAATATCATTATCAATATCAATGACTAAAATAAAGCCTACATTATTATTAAGTAAAAGTTTAAAGAACTAATAATTTAATAATCTAAAAGGTTAATAGAGAAAATGTCTAATATATCAACAGCCAGTATACTTTGGACTGTTCCAAATCAACAGGCTGCTTAAGGTTAATGAGCTAAAATACTAAAATACGGGGTACGTATCTCAAAATATTTTCATTAAATGATGAACTTGTGCCTGCCAGTGTCTTTGATAACTCTTTTGGTCGGTAAATAATACAATAAATCTCAATGGGAGACCTTTGATAACTTAAAATCGAAAAGCAAAACTCAATTTATAATCTATGACAACCCCCATTCTATATAATGGACTAGTCCACTTCGATCAGAAAACTGAAATAAGACCATATTCTTGGCAGCCATTCTGATTCAGAATACGAGAAAAACGCATCAACACCAGCTAATATATCAGTTAAAATAAACAAAAGAGAAACAAATCAATAGGCTATAAATTGAAATAAAAGTTTGAAAATACAAATTCGATAGTCAGACTGTGAATTGACGGAACTGAAGAAAATAAACAAACTTTAGAAAGTGACCGGTTGATCAACGGATGGCAGTGATGACTCGATGACAGTGACTTGGGCAATTAAATCAAAATAAACTAATATTTATCTATTAACTTTTCAAATCATGACTGAAAACAATATATAGTAACACTTACCAATTAGTTCGTGCAAGATGTTGGCAGTTTCAGACCGTGAAGTCGCCATAACGATGAAAAAATGTGAGAGCAGTAGCTACACACACATTGCAGTAATGGCGTACGGTAGAAAAAGAAAGTGGCTTCGACCGGCGTTTTTGTAAATTGACGCAACAAGCGCCGTGGTTTCGTATTATTATGATTTTTTGATATTATAAAGAAAAAAGGCTGAATTTTAATATGATGGTAAGGGTTTTCCGATTTTTCCAGTGAAAATGCATTTTTTTGTTATTTGAAAAATTAAAATGAGATTTTAGCCGACTTGTAGCCAACTTAGAAATTAGCCCGTGACACCACTAGAAAGAGTGATATTTCGACAACAAAAACAGACACTTCTCATGCGAATATGATTCCACGGCGCTTGTTGCCAAGACTTTAAACAGCAGTAGGTGCTCTGGACCACGATTTTCTGTGCGCGTTTGGCCGTGAAAGTATGCATATTGTAAAAAATATTTTGAAAATGTAAATATTCTTTTAACAAAATAAAAATAGCATGAAACGAAAGAGAAAAGAAAGCACTTTCGTTTGCTCAAAGTTTCATTGTCATAACTTTGATGGTTTTTATTTAATGGAACAGTGAAGTTGACCAAAATGACCGAAATATCGGTCTCACTTGCTTACTCAGAGACGGGTTTAGACTACCTAATTCCATTGTCAACTCATTGTACAGGTAGTAGAATTCAGAGATACAATAACATTTTCACAACAATCCTTGCATTAAATTATTATGAGATCAATCACTTCAAATATTTTAGCATGAGATCAGTCAAAGTAATTTGATTAGTCCTGCAAAAACCTCCAGGGAAATAATTTTTAATCCATAATGGATAAGAAATAAGAAAACAATCATAGATAAATGATAAAAATAAATGATTTTTAAGAGACATATTTTTTTCTTCTTCTTTATACTTATTTTCACACACAAAAAAAAGAAGGAAAAAAAATAATAAGAGATCGCCACCCTTTGCAAACAATGTGAGTAACTAAGAAACAACAGTATCTTAACTCACCCCAGTTCTAATTGAGACTGGTACGGACCACGGAGGGATGCCACTTCCTGACTCATACCCTCAAGGTCAAAGTTGTCAGGGTCAGACACCACCTCGTAATCCCCAAGAAGAGAGCTAGAATCTGAGATTTCCAGAGTGGCAGCACTGCTTTCTTCTGGTGCTGCAAAAGAATAACACTGGAAAATGTGATGGGCGCAAAGAGTATACTGTCAAATATTTGTATATCAAACGTCTATTCATGTCAAGGTCCTTGTTCAACCCGTGAATTTTAGGAGCAAAATAAATTATTTTGCTATTTCATCATAAATATCATTATTAATATTATTATTATTATTTATCATCATCATCATCATTATTAATATTATCATTATTATTACTATTATTATTATTATTATCATTATTATTATTATTATTATTATTATTATTATTATTATTATTATTATTATTATTATTATTATTATCATTATATAATTGATGCAATCATAAGTCTATCTCACAGCCTTCTTACTTTTGTATGGCTGGGGCCTCAAGAAAATGTCATCTGTCGTGGTATGTGAGGCAGCCCCATAAGATGTTTGTATGGATAATATTGTGCTGTTTGGACCAATAGTACCGCCCTTTGAAGCATTAGTTGGTACCAAAGTAGGTGGAGGAAGAATGGTGCGGTCTGAGTGGTCCCCTGATGGGCCGAGATTGTCATCCTCAAGCAGTAATGATGCCAGGGCAATGGAAGAAGCTGTTCCAGAAAAGTAAGAAATAACAGCGAAGAACATAAATCAATGATTCAAAATACCATTCATGTAGTGGAAGACCTTTAAATGAGTATTTCAAAGGTATCTCAAAATGAGAATATAATATTACAAAATTAACAGCAGAATTATTTCTATAGTTTGTTTACTGTTACATCAACCGGCTTCGTTTATACCCTCTCTCAATATTTGCTTTTACAATGATGGATACATTATCACAATATATTTCAACATTAAAAGAAAAAAAAAAAGAAAAAAAAACAAACAAAAGAAACCAAAAAAAAAACAAAAAAAAAAAAACAAAGATAAAACTTTATGTTCAAAAAGACAATTTATGTGAACAAAACTCAAGTTGACCCTCTCAATCTAAGATTAAATATTGAACTTATTCAAATACCACACAATTTGAATTTGTACCACACAATAAACATTAGAACAAGATTTCTAGAAGATGCATGGATTTGCTATAGCTCTTTAAAATTTTTAAAGTATAAAGTTTTTATAGTACAAGTTTTGTTAGGATATAATTTTCATCTTAAAAAGAGAAACATATAAGGCACTACATACAATTTTCTTCTATTTCTTACTAAAGTTTCGAATCAAGTGTTGTATGAGTATGCAACCTTCATTAAATACCACAGGTTTAATTACATTATCTTTGTAGTGTCACTTCATAGAACATATTTACCCTAATTTACATTTTCCAAAAATAATTCCATATTCTCATCTTTTAAATGTTGTTGATAATATGACAAAGTAATAATTTTTTTTAAAATGATATATATTGCATGCCATAGATATTGTGCGCCTAGAGCTTTATTGTATGGGGCAGGCGCTATACATTATTATGAGTACACGTCTAAATTTACTTATTGTACTAAATTTTTTTAAATATATTAAAAGAAAATTCCCTTTTTATTGACCCCAATTAGAAATTTGTTTTGTTTTTGTTTTTGTTTTTAAGGGTTTAAGGCGCTTGCAACACATTTAGGTTATATCAGCGCCAGTAAAAACGAAGAAAATGGGATAGTAAAAAGTTCTAGAATTACAATTAAAGCACCCAAGAGAAAGTAAGACAAAGGGGAACTGGGAACAAATAGGGATCAGATGTAGATTCCAAGAGCACACCACCAATGTACTTAGTTTGAGATCACCTATAAGTCTCATCCGGACACAATCACAAAATCCAACAAAGAGGAATACACTCAAATGCTTACATTATACATTCAAAATAACAAATATAATAATACATAACAGAGAGATGTTTTACAAGGAAAAAAATATCATCTCCCATAACAATAACTATGCATTCGACTGTTTCCCTCCCAGCCAGGACTCCGGCCAGGGCCAGGACTAGAAATTTGTCTTTTCAGCCCATTCTAAGGAGAGACGAGAATAACGCAGGCATCAGCCAATGTGCAGCATAGCAAAGACCTTTCAAATCATTAATGCCCTAAAGTAAAATATGATAATATGAAATAGACTTACTTGTATTAGCCTTTTTCATACTGCTGATGGAATGGGATGATGGGAGAGGTATGGGCCACTCAAATTGGGCATGCACTTCTCTCAAGGCAGTCACAAAATCCTCCACCTTTCCAGCACGCACTCTGATGTAATGTTGAAAAGAAGATTACTTGATGATTTTTTTTTAATTTGAAAGATAAAGAAACATGGACCAGTAAAATAATTGGCAGTCATAATAAGCAATAGATTTTATCATTAATTTAATTGATCTCTATTCACTATCAAGGAGGAAGGGGAGGGAATAGTGAGATTTCCCAGTATATCACATTTATATAAATAAATGAGAAATAAATAAAATTCCCTTTATTCACTCTACCGCCAAACAATGAACGCTCAACATATAAGATGACAATTTTACACCCATCAGCTTATAACAGTGTATGAATTCTATGCCGTCAAAACAAGCCAGAAGCGTTTTCAATACACCACTGTGTACCATGCTGTATTGATGCTATGCTTTTGGTAAAATACTCACTTGTTCTGACTGATAGATGAATCTTACAAACACACAAAACAAAGTATAACCTTTAAACTTTATAGTTTGTTAGAGAGACTATAGTGAGAACTAATAATTCAACTGTTAACAATAATAAAAGGCTGAGTGATGTCAACTTCATCCATTCTATAATAATAACATTAAGTGCTTACAATTACAACTCAGATTGCAAATGTAGTACTTACAAGATATGAAGTGAGTAGTAAAGTGCCAGAAGACAATAGAGAATATAAATTTCGCGACGATGATGGGGACTCAAACCTGTGACCTTACTGGTAGGACAACTCTGCCAAGCCGGGGAGACTGTGCCTCTATTGTCTTGAGCTATCCACCACTTGTTGTACCAGTAATGTTTGCGGGTTCGAGCCCCCATCACAGTCGCAAACTTTTTATTCTCTATTGTCTTCTGGCACTTTCCTACACACTTCATTTCTTGTTATAATCAACATAAGTACCTGCTAAACTCACTTTTCTGAATTAAATATAGTACTTGAAGTTTGTGATAAATAAATTCACAAAAATTATTGGATTCATTTATTGCATATTTACTTTACATCTTACATACACCAACCATTAGGAGCAAAGTCACAGATATAACAACAGACATCTCAAAATCAGATTTTCAAGAAGTACAAACCTCTCTCTTTTGAGCCAAGAAACAAAATGGAAGTCCTCCATATTAGCAGCAAAGTAACCCAGAGTTCTTATTTGATTGGAAGCCAACAGTTTGCGCGCATGACGACACAAGATCATGTCAATGAACACTTGTTCTGCAGTTGGTTCACCTTGTTTGGCAGGTTTTGTTGTAGTTGGCCTAACAAAATGAAACATGAAAAAAAAAATACAAATAGATCACTGATTGTTTGTCATTAGTGACCATGTCAAGAGACCAAGAGGGCTAAAGCCCAACCAATCATTAGCAAAAATGACAAAAATACAGTCTCCCTCTAGTACATTCTTTTTTTATAGTTTCATTTATAATAAAAGTGTGAATGAAAATAATTTGCAGAAAGATAGAAATTCATTTCAAAGTCTTTTGATGAAAATGAAAGTATGTAGTGTGTGACCTTTATTGGAAATATTGTTGATCAATGATGCCCAAAACCAGAGAGGTCAAAGAGGGGACAAAGATAAATAAAGAAAGGAAACGTAGGTTATGACCTTTAGCTGATCCCAATATGTGTAGCATGACAGTAAGTTTTATCAAGAATAAGGTAGTATTATCCAAACAATAGATCACCAAAAAAACTTTTTATAAACGAATCAAAAATAGACAAGAAATGAAATAAATATGATCATTTATATTATAGTGCATTTCTATGGGTTAACTCTGCTCGATGCCCTTCACAAAGCTTCATCTTTTCTCATAGCAAGCCATTTGGAAACATAATTCTATTTCATACAGTATAAATCTATTATGGGTCCTTTTCATACTGACACTCTTAGAATATCTGTCACTGCCTATAGCCAGGTATTCATTCATTCTTGAGTTGAGTGAATTGTGCGCTTGAAATGCCTTACCAAAGGACACAATGCTGGGACAAGAATTTCTAAAACCACTGTCACCATCCAATCACTGACTACACTCAAAATCACTTGATTTTTGTTTAAAGATGAGACACATTATCGTTGAGCCAACAATGCCAAAAATAAGTAAGTAACAATAACAAAAACACAACTGACCAATCCACTAATCTTTTCCCAGCATTGATGAGGGAATCAGAGACAGTTGATTTCAACTTCTCTTTCTGCCAGGTGACCTCTTTAGCATCTGCAATGCTGGAAGCTCGCAATCTGCCCACGTTGGAGACATTACTGAATGTGTAGGCATTGTGACTGTCAGGGGAGAGGGGAGGGCTGGTTGTGTATGGGTAGGGAGAGGAGCCGGACAGGCGAGCAGACATTGGAGCTCCACTTGAATTTGGAATATCATGATGGTCACTTGAATCTGAGGATAGGAAAAAAACATTTAAAAAAACAAAACAAAAACAAAACAAACCAAAAAAAATGAAAATGTAAGGCTTATTTGAAAGAATTGAAAGAAAAGAAATTTACCAATGTGATCCAAGACACCAGAAAATATCAACATTTTAGGTTTCGATTTGATTGATGCGATTTATAATCATTTTTCGATCTACTCAAAGTATAGTTTTCAAATAGAAAGCAAAAAAAATATTGTTCCTCTGATAAGACATTTTTGAAGCTGAAAATATTTTTTTTGTTAAAAAGAGCTTTTATATTGCACTATATCAACTAAATGTGCTCAAAGCGCTTTACTAAGGGTCCCTGACCAACAACAACACGTAACATGTTGAATGGAATAAGACACCTGTTAGGCAATATCACAATTTTTTCTGACAAAGACAACGCTGTTAATGGCCAGGTACACATTTCACACCTGAGTACGGTGAGAGAATGTAAGTAAAGAGCCTTTTCCAAGGACTCAACTATATGCCAAGTGAGGCTCAAACCCAGGACCATCCAATCCGACAGCGAGTGTCATACCATTAGACCACATAGCTGCACGACACAGTCGCATATACACCCTTCTGGCACAATAAATCTTTACCTATAGCTTTCAGAAATCGTACAAGGTCTCGGCATAACTCCCAAGATCCTTTGTCTAAAGCTGAATCAAGAAGAATCGTGGCATGCTGAAAAAATATAAATAATACTTTTAAAAAGATTACTAAAATGATCTTTAATCTATCAAATGAAACAATCATTTCTGTTAATCTTTGATTAAAACATACCACTTACACTTTAGTAGCAATTCAAATCTAGTCAATAATGTAATCTTTATTCAGACATCCAATAGAATAATTCTACAAACAACATTTAAAGTCTGTCAATTAGTCATAGTATTAAATTCATGTGTAAACATCACTAAATCATTTTGAAAACAAATCTAGGAAAAACAGGATTCATTTTATCTAACCCCACCCCATATTTTTTAATATGTATGGAAAATCTCATGAGAAACAGGAAAAGGGGCAGCTCTGCAGTTTTTTTTTTGTTGTCTATTCCACCCCTTTCCACTTCTGGGCACCTCATACTTGTGTGATTTTGTATGACTCGATTACAACATGCACATATGTCTTTACCTGTCTGGATACGATAGGTTTTTCCAAATTCTGTAAGATGATAAGATAGATGGCAGCAGTCTCAAGATTTCCATGCATTAAACACTCCTGTGAGAAATTTTAAAACAAAAACATTTCAATCTAATTTTGAAGATGACCACCAAAAAAATAAATAAATAAATAAATTCTTGCCAATTTTGACATCTATAGAGCGGATGGGTCAAGTCAATCTTTAAGTCCTGGACAACCGTGTATCAATTATGTCATGCTTTGCTTCAAAAGATGTACTTATTCAGTAATATTTCATTCTTATAAAAGATGCCACTTTTTAATTTAAAAAAAAGAAGAAGAAGATAGAAAAAGAGTGTCCTACAGCAAAGGGACTGACAAATATAAAGAATATTTTTTGTTTGTTTGTTTGTTGCTTTAGGTCTCTTCCAACACAATTGAGGTTATATGAGAGACCGCTGAAACAAAAAAACAAGCAATCTAACAAAAATAGTACAAATGTAAATCAAAATCATAACCTAAAGCTATCATAAGCTAAATTATAAATAACCAAGAACAAACAGGCAGAAGATTTACAGAAAAAAAATATCCCCTGTCAAAAATACAATCACAAACCAAAGAAGCAGGATAGGCTAGTAAAGAGAAGAAGAAACGACATCACTATTGGATCGTACACCCATGCGAACATCATAGGTATATGATTCCCATCCAACCACCAGCAATATAAAGAATATAAGTTAATCATTAAATTTTAAAAAAAATAATAATAACAATAGTAACAATAATAAAATAATAAGAAGAAGAAGAAGAAGAAGAAGAAGAAGAAGAAGAAGAAGAAGAAGAAGAAGAAGAAGAAGAAGAAGAAGAAGAAGAAGAAGAAGAAGAAGAAGAAGAAGAATAGTTCTCGACAACAGCCTTTAACACAGACATTTTTTGTTACTGTTGTACAAAATAGATATCCAGTGATGACCATTTTATTGAGTAATTTGAACTAACCTATGTCCTATGAACAGTTATATGTGAGTCAGATAAAAAATTGAGTTAATCCACATGTATACCAAAAAATACATCAATTTCCAAATAATCTGTCTAATTCACCGATTTTATAAGTTTGTTGAAAAGGCCGGGGGAAAGAAATGCTTTTGACAGAAATAAATAGAAAACTTTTAAACTCTTTATTAGAATGTGCATTAATTTGGATAATAAAATATATAGAGAAAATAATAGAGAAAACTTTATGATGGTTGATATTCAAATAAATGTTCAAACTCAAACTCTAACGCATGGCTTACTTCAAAGAGATCTTTTGGGTTTCCTACAGTTGAAAACAAGTACGGCCACAAAGCCACTTCTGTTTTTCTTGCACAATGTACAATGGTCTGAAGGAATTCTGGAAATTCTTGAATAAATGCAACCACTCTGGGAAGGAGGGGATCTGGTCAAAAGAAATTGTAAATTAACGTTCGTACTTGTCATAAAGAGAGTTGAGAATACCACCTATATTTTATATAGCAATAGATAATATTAACAACAATTAAATTAAATGGGGGGAGGAGGTGGTAAGGGTTGAAACATCCGTCCACAAAACTAGAAAATTTTACTAACTTTGCTCCTCCTTCTTCTTCCTTTTTTGAGATTGGCAAAAAAGAAGTGTACAAATTTTTATAACCCCCAAAAAACAACAAACCAAACAAAAAAACAATCCTCCTAAAACAAAGATTATTGTTAATGAAATGGAAACGTGCATATGAAGCTCAATACATGGAAAACATGAGTACTTACCAGGGATGGGTTCTTTAGATGTGGCTTCTGCTTCCAATACTTCATGTAGCAGAAGTTCAAGGACGTGTGGAAAGTAACTCAACTCTCGGCATGAACGGGCAAGGTCTAGAGCATTGACTCCCAAGCTTAAAAAAATAAAAATGGAACAGTCTTGAAAACTTACAGAGAAAAAGCTGATGTATGAATCCCAAAAATGAGAAAATTTGCATGGACATGAAGAATCAAATGAAAAATAATGTAAATAAAGGATGATGATGAATGGATATAAGTAGCTGGGGTTGTGATGGTGGTTGAGGTTAGGATGTTGATGATGATATTAATACAGAAAGGGCAGAATGAACATATGCAAATTACACATGAAATATGTTTCTAATTGCATGACTTACTTTCTTCTCAATAATTGCCGTAAGATATGATGAAGGTAGATTTGACTCTGTGGATGAAAAAAAAATAATTAAAAATAAAACATTAACTAATGATAAACATGATTACATATCAAATAACATCCAACGCTACAGCATTGTATTTACAATGTGTAAATAATCATGTAATGATTGGAGGATCCCCTTAGCTGTTGAACACAACACACAACTTACTACACAATTTTTTACACTATAATTGAATGAAATAAAAGATTAATCCGAGTTAACTTGATGATTAACAATCCTTTGTGGGAATAGTTGTTTATGGTTTGAGATAATCGGTAAAAAGTGGGAATTATGGGATACCGGTAAAAAGTGGGAATTATGGGATACCGGCTTCGGTAAAGGAGATACCACTCTAGCAGTAGCAGTGGAAATGTTATTAAAGTAAAATCACTGGACCATTCTTTTAAACCAAAAAAGATTTCTATCTTGGAATTAACTTAATTAATACTTACAGTTCTGTCAAGAGTGCAGAAAGGCATCTCAACGTGGGAGGGGGATGGAGAAGATAAACTATAGGAGACTACGTCACAAGCTGCACCTAGTATCACAGCATCTTCAAATAGCACCGCTGGAGATCAAGAAATCAAATTTCATAACTGATTCAACAACAATATTCCAATCCCCTTTGAACTGAATAAAAAAAATCATTGAAATGGGAATAGAATTTTAAATAACGCATATTTTTTAAAACATTTCAGGGAGGGAGAATCATCAAAGATCTAAATTAAAGATTGTAATAAATAAATAAAAATACAATATTAGATGAAAAACCAGTATGACAAAAGATTTTTGAAAATAATAACAAACATATATGAGTTATGCTGTAGTCATACCTAAAGGATAAATATCAACTCGGAAAGGGAGCATGATTTTACGTGACATGAAATTATGAGCTTTTCCCTCATCTCTGGGTCGCAGTGGAAGCCAGACCTGTGGGGGTGAAAAATTAAAGCAGGCTAAGTATAAAACAACTCATCTTGGAATTGTTATCAAAATGAAATATATATAACAAGGTAAAACCTTGTTCATTTACAATTGCAAATGTTCATACTTATTAATATCATTGCAGTCTTGATGGTCGCCAAAAAGAAAAAAGAAAACCCCAAAAAACAAAGCAAAACATAAAAAAACAAAAGCAAGCTCCTTTAATATAAACCAGGATATCAGAAGACCAAAAAATTCGTAGCATATAGAAGAGCTGGATCAATATAGAGTAGAAAGAAAAATCTTACAATATTAACAGAAAACATTCAAGCTTACCTTCATACCATGCGACCCACAGCCCAGCCACATGGCCTCCATGAGCTGTACCTTGCCCACATTGGCACGTGTAGTGGTCCATAAATTTTCCACCGATGTGGCCACGACTGATGGATTACAGAAAGGCACCTGCGAAGGGATACCAGATTATCTATTTGATGATCGACACTGATAATAATTGCAGGAATGAAGATTTGTAAATTAATTTAAACATGAGTGTGTTGTTAATTTGTACACCAAGGTGTCTCAAGAGACAAGACAGAGAATGAGTTAAAATCCTAAAAGAAAGAGGAAAGTGTTGTTTTAAAAGTTAAAAAACAAAAGATAACATTGTAAAAAGCAATCAGTTCAAGGGAACTAAAAACAATAGATTGATGATGGTAAAGAAGAAGAATGAGGAGGAGAAGGAGGAGGAGGAGAAGACGAAGAAGAAAAAGAAGAAGAAGAAGAAGAAGAAGAAGAAGAAGAAGAAGAAGAAGAAGAAGAAGAAGAAGAAGAAGAAGAAGAAGAAGAAGAAGAAGAAGAAGAAGAAGAAGAAGATGAGGAAGATGAAGATGAAGAAGAAGAAGATGACTCACAGCACGATGCTTGGGTCCCTCCTCTTTGATTTGAGGGCCTGATCTGTCTCGTTGAAACATAAGAAGCTTTCCAGAGACATTGACCAGTAATGACTCAGCCTCTTTAAGCCCTGGCTGAGGCTTCATTCCAACTGTACCAGTAAAGAAATTAATAAACATGAATGCATTACGATCGACAGAACCTGTTCTATACTACAATTCCTTTACTTCCATTTTTCAACAATAAAAATAGGGTACATTTAAATTGAAAGTACAAGAAAGATGATAAATTAATCGTGTTCAAAAACACATAAGCAATAGTTTAACCATAATAATGCACAAAAATATGGAATAACGGATAAAGAGAAGAGAAATTCAGATGAAATAATTTAAGGGTAAAATGCAATGGAGCAACAAATATATCAGACAGCAGTTAATGTTATCAGAGGATAATTTAATTCAAAACTAAATTAAACCAATATTTAAACTAGAATGAAAAATAATAATACTTTTTGTTTTGTACCTATATAATAAGAAATACTGAGGAAAGTATTTCACGTCAAAGACCATGGAAAAAAGAGTAGAAAAACTGAATATAAAATAAAATATATAACACATTGGTACATAGAATATATCGTTCTTAACTCAGATAAAATCAATTATGTGCAAACAAGGACAAAAGTACTGTCGTAGGAGGCATGTACTTTCTGTTTCAAGTCCATGTCACCATAATATCAATTTAAGCTGAATATCCTCTTTTGACATTCAAAAATGATTCAATGATTAAAAACACAAAAACAATCAATTGCTAAAAGAAAAGAAAAAAAACGTATTGGAAAAAAAAAAAAATTAAAATAACCTGGTTCTGAGGTAAGGGATGTGAGGGTGATTCCCGCCACACATAACGGATGAGGTATAAAGCTATTCAAAGATATCTCTTGAATTTTAGTGATAACAGCAGAGGGATCTGTGGATGAGACGAATGAAAACTTGTAGGTTATGAAAAAATATGAAAATTGACATTTAAAAACTGATAAATATTCAAATGTTTCAAATAAATATATTATTTTCATCTATCAGGGTTGTTGGAATACCAGTAAAGATAAAAATGTTCATTATAAAGACTCACATTATTTACAGAACCACCCTCTATTAAACAAAGATCAATAAAGATGTTAATTTCTCTTATTTTGAACACTAACCCTGAGCTGGATAGAGAAAACCACTACACAAATAAACACTAAACAAATAAAAATAACAGTGTACAATTTGTATAGTTTGGACCCTTTGAAACAGATAAGTACCACTTTGATTTAATGACTTTTCCATCGTTTTCCAATACATTACTTAAATGAAACAGGAGACCACCATACATTCAAAACAAAACATTGAAAGTAAATTTTGATGATACACAATCACGTGCATGCCAAAAATAGAATCTAATAATCATTTGAAAATAAGACTCTGAGAGAAATAATCAGAATTTGAGCTTAAAGATGACATATATCTTTAACAAAATAAGATTAATTAACTCATTTTTTAGAGAATATTTATCATAAATGTGTATATTTTTGATCAAGTCATAAAATAAACATATTTATGGTGAACATTCTCAAATGCTTTCAGCATTGCAAATAAGTGGGTTTATAAAATGCTAAATTGATTTTTTTAAAAATAATTTTGACACCTGAGGCGCTAAACATGAATCTTGCCTTCATCTTGAAAAAGAGTACGCGTTCCTGTGAGTTTTCCTTGGCCAGAACACAAATGAATTTTTAAAATCTATATAAATTTTCCAAAATCAATGGCCCTTTAGGTATATATTTTGCTTTATATACAACAGACATTTTCATGAAAAAGGAAGAAACTTACACGAAAAATTAATTTATATTCATTGACGTTAATCTGTTTATTTGGGTATACTAGATTATCTTATTGTTAATCATGTTTCTATTCAAATTAAACTATATTACATTAAATCCCTGAAAACTAGTTAAATCCAAACTCTTTCACAATTGATGACACTTACTAGGTTGAGTACTTTTCCTCTCCAAACTAAACATGGCAACATGGCTGTCTGCACAGAATACTATCAGGATGTCTCGGAATGTGTTGAGCAGTAAGACTTGAGACTGTATGCGACACATTTGTGAAAATGTATTGTCAAGCTTACACGTGCGAGGGTAACATCGTATCTGATTTGGAAGAGAGAAGGGGGGGGGGGGAGAATGATTAATGTCAAACCTTTGTATATTTCCACATATAACAATCAAAGTTTCATCTTCAGATATCAACAAAGTGTCTATTAAAGTAAGAATTAATTTTCAATTTGAAAAACTGCAGAAGTGAAAGAAAAAAGGTTAAATAAGTTATTTATTAATTTTTACCAACAAAAGAAAAGAGGGTAAAAAAAAAAAAAGAGAATAGAAAATGATTACTTATTAGCACAATAATTACCTTTCCTGCATTTCACATCATTATCATATTATATATATGTTAATATCAATTCAACTTAAATGTGATTAAAATATTATCAATGACAATGCTGAGAACCAGGACTAAAATCACACACCTCATCTCGCTGTGCTTGTATGTTGAAGCAGGCCAGACAGATAAAATCTTTCCACCAGGTAATTCCACCTGAAACCACCATGTCTCGCTCTTGAGTCTCATTACCAAACAGTTTCCATTTACGACTGAACAGGGCATAGTGAGCAAACCCTGTTTTACCAGCCACCGCTAAACACTGACCAGCTCTGTCTACTGCTGCATACTGAAAATGTGAGCAAAGTGTAAATTTAAACATACCATGGCTTTTTCAGCAATTAATAACTACACCATTTTTTAAATCTCTTGGTACCTGTGTCTCTGTGCTGCATACACAGCTGACAATGTGAGCAAAGTGTAAATTTAAATATACCTATCCTTTTCAGTAATTAACAAACAAGCCACTTCTTGAATCTCTTAGCACCTGTGTCTCTGTGCTGCATACTGAAAATGTGAGCAAAGTGTAAATTTAAATATACCATGGCTTTTTTTTTTTTTTTGTACTCCTTCAGTGCCATTCGGCCCATGGAGCTGGAGTTTATCTCGGTTTCTATAGTGTGAAATGGACAACAGCAAACTAATTGCTTGCAGTCCTTTGGGTAGGAAGCTAGTCTACCGCAAAGTACTTTCCACCAAATCTAACAATCTAACAGACTCAGTTACCCAGTCACTCCTGGGTGGATGGGGGGTCAGAAAAATCTCGACTGCACCTGGAGTCAATCTCAGTCCCTTTGCGTGTGAAGCGAGTGCTCTACCAACTGAGCTATCAGGACCCCCCTATGGCTTTTATAAGAACTAATAAATAAACCATTTTGTGAATCTCTTAGCACACAATGGTCATAAGGCCTTTACACAGACTTGCCAACCAACAACTATCATCAAAAGAATTTTTTTTTTCCTCCATATTTTGACCCAGAATAAAGCACATTTTCAAACAAAAATTCATATTTATTTTCATTTCAAGAAGCATAAATGCAATTGTTAATTTACCAATAAAAGTCCTGACTTAAGGGATGGTTCATATGAGTAAAGAGGAGCGGTACAAATTCACAACTAAAGACATTTGTTTTACAGAGTACATTATTCCTCTGCCCTTGTGTGTTTTAAAACACAAGAAAAACTTAAAATTAAAATATCAGACTTTTTGAAAATTTCACCATTTCATGCTTTTGTAAATTTTCTCATATTTTCGTACTTTGGACAAAATTGGTTATCAAAATTGGAAATGTCATAACGGTCGGCCAGCCTGTGGACACATTCCTCATAATTTTTTCACCTTTCAATCTTAGATCTACTACCATGAGTGCTGTCAAGCATCAGTCCCTTCTTTCTCCCTCACCTTTAAATCTGTTGTTCTCGTCTTCCTCCCATGTCTCTTTTCTTCTGTACTCCACAGCTAACTTTTAATCAATACTTAATTACAAGATTCAGATCCAAAATATGAAATATAAGATCCAAGTCCACTAGCCAATTATTAAAAAAAAAAAAAGGAAATATTGATTTTTTTTTTTTTAAATTACACCTATCCACCGATGCCATTGCCTAGGCATTCTAGGCATTCCCTGAAGGAATATAGAAAATCCATCAAACAAATTTCTGTTGTCAACATGAATTATCTAGGTTGTCCAAGTAAACAAAATGGGGTTTAATAATCTTGAAATATTGAAAGTATTGATCAAAGTATCCTTACTCGTATTGGCCAGTTGGAAGCTAGGTAGCTGTGAGAGATTGGAATGACCTGCCACTGTTTGTTGCCAATGTAGCCATGACTACTGCTGCAACTGCTGCTACTGCCGTGATGATGAGACGAGCTGGAACGAGCCATGGTGTCCCCTGTACTCATGTACAACTTGTCTTCACCTTGTAAAAATACGTGCTCATGGTTGCTCTGAAAAGGAGGGTTGACATTTACAATCTTTCCAATCCTTTATTCATTAAAAAATATGAGGCACTTTCATAATTTACCTTTCAATCTCCATACATTTCAAATTTAGAAACCGCCTTCATACATACTATCAATACATTCAAAATCAAATAAACACAGACTTTACACCCTTGCTCCATAAAGTAAGATTATAATATGCTCATCCCATTCATAAAAAAAGCCCTGTTATTCTATGATAGAATAAAGATAATCCAACAAACAAACGTTTGAGTCATCAGGAATCCTCATTAGTGTCCAAATGAGCAAATTTGGGGTTTATTTTCTAGCCCAAGGACAAAAACAAAGAAAAAACAAAATAAACACGAGTGCCTGAAGCAGGGCTTAATCCCAGAACTTCCTCTACAGGTTACAGTGTACTGCCAAACCATTAGGCTATTACTTATCAAGAGTGAGAAAAAATAAAAGGAAAACAAAAACATAACAAGCCATTTAAAAAAAATGAAAGTTCAACTCGAGTACTTAAAAAGAAACACTTTAATGAAGACAAGAAATTGTCCTCCTTGTGTTGCTTTTCAAAATATTGGGTAACATGCGTTAATCACGGAGTTGATTTAAAAAGTCTGATTAAAAACATTTCCAGCTTTTTCTTGGCGAGTGACTTATATTAACACTCACAATTCAGACCTCAACATTGTAAATAATATTTTTACACGTTAATGAACAAAAAAACCCCAAAAAAAACAAAGAGGAATCAAGGGCTATATGTCTCCCTCAGAAAAATTTGCACACTGGAACAAAAAATATATATTAATAAGGAATCAAGAACCAAACCTGTCTTTTCCAAAAATTAACAAAGGGAACCGTAGAGATTCACTATGACACAAGAGCCAAATCTTTCCTTTACAATAATTCAACAAACTCACTCACCATGCAAGGGTTGACAGTCAGGGCACTCTTTAAAAACTGGAATTGCATGAGTTCTGTGGAATCTGAAGGGATAGTGGGGCCGTTAGCGCCAGCATGGTGGCTTCCATTACATTCATCAACAAATGATTCTTCCAGATCAGATGAGGAGGTATTGCTGTTATTTTGTTTCATTCCCATGGTGACCATCCATAGATGATAGCCCTCCAATCCCCATTCCATGGAGTAGATGGGAGGTGGATACAATGCACTGCTGTCATCCGGACAACTAGGAGAAATGGATAATCCATTAATTGCTAATTCAAGTCTGTAAACTGCATCTCTAAATTTCAGATAAACAAAAATTTGACTCAAATTAGATAAGATTTAAATCAAAAGATACTCGTTTTAATATATTCAGAAAAATTGGTGGAGTGGGCACTAACATCAATAATGATGAGAAATAAAATGTATGGAGAAGTGCAAGGTGAAAACAGAGATTTAAAATATCACATGTCAGAGAGCTATCCAACCATACTGGGTTTGGTTCTCTGACACCATGACACTTTTATTCTGTCTTCATCTGGCACTTCTCCATACACTTTATTTCTCATAATTTCACTTTATAAACATCCCTAAATTATATTTTAAACATGTAAACCACAGGATCAGGTCAGCAAGGTTCTTAAGATTTATCCCAAATGTAATAATACATAATAATTTGTTTGTGTTTTTTTAAAAACTTGAATTTTTATATCGCGCAATATCCACTAAAAGTGCTCAAAGCACTTTACAAAGGTTGCATGGCCAACAGCAATACTTAACATGTAGGACGAGACATGATGCCTGTTAGGCAATATTACAATTTTTTCGGACAGAGACAATGCTGTTAACAGCCAGGTACTCATTTTACTCCTAAATTTGGTGAGACAATGTGAGTAAAGAGCCTTTTCCAAGGACTAAACTATGCCCAGAGCGGGGATCGAAATCAGGACCTTATGATCTGAAAACGAGTGTCGAACGACAAGACCACATAGCCCCACTGAAGCTTTCTCTGGAATAGGCACACCTTTTATCTTTTTTTATTTTAGATAAAATAGTATCATTAATTTCAGAATCAATGAAATATCTTTATTCTTTATAAAGGCCCATGACAGAGATATATAAAAATATATAGGGAAAAAAAGCAGAATATACAAGTATAACATAATAATAAACAGAAGCAACAACTCAAAGAATAGCCTTTCATTTTAATCACAAGAATAAAAATTTTGGAAACAAAGCCGTTAGCTATACCCTGCATACAAAATGCCTTACCTGTAATCTCCCCCTAACGTACACAATAGGAGTGATCCAAACATGCTCCATAAAGACAGTCCTCCATTCTTCCATGCCAGAGCTAGAACAGTACCATCTGGTGTCCACTTCATACTTGTAACAGATCCAGCTATTAAGCCGGCATCTACAAATAAGCAAAAGGAAATAATAAAAGTTTAAAGAACATTTAAATTGACATGCTCTCCAATCTTATTTCCATGACAATGTCAAAGAACTGAACAAATCGTTCTGTCAGATTTTGAATCCCCCTATTACCTACCTACTGGGTGGTGGACAGAGAGTACGAGGAGAAGAAGAAAAACTTCCACATGGGGTCAATTTTCAGGACAAAAACTTCATTACAAGAGGGAAACAAAAAACAAAAAAAAACACAAACACCCGTTTTTCTTATGTCTATGGTCACAAGAATTTTCCAGCCCATCCCATGAGTGGACGAAAAAAAAAAGGTGAATTTATGCATTGTCTTGAGCTTATCATTTTGTAGACCTTTACACTGCTATAAGATATTAAGTGAATGTGACAACATAAAAATAATGAATTCTGTTGAACATACTTTCTAAATCATGTCATGTACGTTTCTTTCAATATACCTGGAAATTCTTTACTTGAAATGACTAGTTTGTGTGACAATTCTAAAGCCCCAACTCCTTCATCTAGGTGATAGACCATTCCGTCACCACTGAAAAAAAAAAAGAGAAAATACACTGGTCATTTATTGGAATAAATTAAAACTAAACTATTAGTCCATTATTCATTTAGCATTTGATCAAATAAGAAAAGGAAATGAACAATTTAAAAAAGGCGATGTATTCCAAAGAGGTGGATTTGTACCAGTTTCTCATTTTTTTAAAAAGTTAACAAACATGACCTGAAATAACATGTCTTATGAAACAGTGGCACATAATCATCTCTATCCCTAGTTTTTTAAAATTCTTGGAAATAAAATTAACAAAATCCATATCCACGCTTTCGTATTAAAGCCATTCCTTGAAGTAGTTAACGAGTTGCACATTAAAATAATAATTATATGGAACTCAATTTCGACACAATAAAAAAATAATGGGGACAATTCACTTACCCTTGCAATCCGAAGACTATAAGTCGGTAACGATGATTGACAGCCACGCATGAGGCAGTGTTGATTTCCTGAGCCCAGACACCATGTGCACTCTGAAGAAAGATAAAAATAAGGACTACTTATTTGATAGCTGATTCCAAAGACTTATCAGAATAATTTCAGACGATGCATACAACCTGTATTAATGGTTTTGAGGAGCTCAAATATAAAAGAAAAGCAATCCTTCAGAGCTAAAAGGTCCATGTAGCTTGAGTTTATCCTGGTTTCTGTAGCACTTTAACACTTCTTACATATGATCACTACCCTTTGTATTGAACACTGGTATTTTGGAAGGAATTTTCCATCAGATCTAACAAACCCACCAACCAAATCACTACTGGATGGGCAGAAGGGTCAGAAAAATTGTCAACTCCACCAAGGACTGATACTAATCCCCTTGCTTGTGAGACAAGAATTCCTCCACATGCATTATAGGGAATTCTTAAAATTAAATTACTGAATTCATAATGTTTGAATAGAACAAAACAATGTTTTGTTTTTTTTTAATTACTAAAAAAATATTTTCAAAGAGACAGGAAGGAAAGGAAAACAAAGCAAAACAACTCATTAATTAACATAAAGCACAAGTACTGATCAAGCTTCTTCAACTTACTTCATTATATAAAACTGAATGGCATTCGTACTGATATTAAGTTTGTTTTGTTTTTTCCAAGTACCACGAAAAAAATTATATTTGTTGAAGTACTTTAGATTGTAGCAATTTCCTCAAATGAACCAAAATCCAGTTAACTTACTGATTTCTCCCCTCTACTGGAAGGAGGGATGACAAACAAAGCTCTCCCTGATGACAAAACCATACTATAGCCTCCAAGTGTTGGGCTGTACTCTAGTTCTGTCACATAACACTCACTGGCAGCCATTTTAACACCTGAATGGGCAATCAAGAAGTGATAAAAGTAACCAAAATTAATTTACACACGCATATCAATATTAAAACCAAATTGAAAAAAAAAATGATATGATAATAATATCCCATGAAGCATTCATCCCAAAGTGGAAGCAATAAATTAAAAAACTCCATCCCTGGACACCTCCTTTATGTTTATAACATTTTTAAAAACATTATCACTAATACATAAACTCAATAAATACAAAAGCATGCAATTTTCCATTATTCATTGATTTAAATTTGACTCGCTTAGTAACAACGTAACCAATCTAATGTTAGGAAAAATTTGATAATCATACCTCTGAATTGTTGGAGGTCTGTTGAAACTGGAATGTCATGTAAATGAATCGTAGCCTTCTCGTTTTTGTTCCCTGACCATCTCAATCGATTCAGACAGCCATCCACTGTTCCTACAACCAGTTCATCTCTAACAGACAAGAAGCTGATGAAACAAAAATCACATAATATATACCAGACTACCAAGTATACCTAAATCATAAAGTCACAAAGTAATGCACGAAAATAGTGTTCACTTCACAATTGTTAAGTCAGTAACTACACATCAGAAGAATAAAAATTAAATAAGATTTGATTTGGTCTATTTTTCTCAATTTCATGACAATGTCTATCACAAAACTTTCAGCCAGATCTCAAATTTTCAATTCAATCTACAAGAATCCTAAAATCCTGCTTAAATAATAGTAGTGAAAACACATTTTTAAAGCTATCATTTTACGTACCAGGATATTTGTGCATCCATTTTAACACAGCCAGCATAGGACAATTTGAGAGCAGGAATACTGTCACTGTCCAGGATTCCATTGATGTTGATTTTAGTAGGAACTGGGTTTCTGTACGAAATTTAATAGCTTGTTAGTACTTAAAATAAAACAAAAAACACTGCAAACTTTGCAAACAATCAAAATCGAATATTTATTACAAAGTGTTTCCAAAAGAAAAAAAGAACCCAACAAATGTGCAATGAAAAATTATTTGAAATTTTCGAACTTATAAAGCTGGACATGCCGAATGATGTATTCGATATTCAATAATAAATTTTATCAAATAAAATTGAATGCTGTTTATTTAATTTTGATAAATTGTATCTATGCATGAAAGATATACAAAGCATTTACAGGTTTTTGGAACCTATGAGCTCTTAAATGATACGATACGATACAATATTTAAGTTTAATGGATAAGACTATGTTTAATTTTGACAGATACAGGATTTTAGCACTGACATCCAACAAAAACTGACTTATGTTTATGTGTTCATTGCTTATATGATTTTTGATAATATTATTTGCGTCAGTATGAGTCAAGAATTCTCTATACTTGTATTTTACACTATTAATGGAAATTTGCGCCATTCTTTTGATTAAAATGAGCTTCTCATGGTCATGCGCATCTCGTTATGAAATATTCATAATGAGATTTTAAGAATGTTATGTATATTTATGCTGTCTATATATAAGATAAACTAATTGTGTGAATCATAATGATGACATGTCACTATTATACTGAGTTATGGGGAGATAACAACTGAGAATATCAATATAAGTAGTATAAATTTATTTAAATCAGATACATCTATTGCTTTTGACTATTCTGTCATGACTGATGAAATCCTTGCTAAATTTTTAAAAATTAAATTGACATATAAAGAGGAATTAAATTGCATGTATTTATGAGAAAATTGTGACATGCTTTTGCATGTCCAGCTACAGGCACAAGCTCAAATGTGATATTTAACCCTTGTACAATAATCAATCCTCATATCTCATCATATAATGATGAGATCCATTATCATACTCTTATAAATTATTTAAATTTTACTTTTACAACCATTAGATCAATCATTACAGCTCATAAAGAGAATTATTCACATAACCAAGCTTCATCATTTCGATGACAATAAGACTCATGACTTGAGTCTTTGAATAAGTTTAATCCACATAGTTTATGAAATAATAATTATCTCACATAAAGAAATCATTTGAAAGAATGTTACATTTTAAAATTATGAATAAAGCAAAGAATCATTTTTTGAGGACTTGTTCTTCCCCAGTATACCTTCCTTCTTGCATAACATATAGACAATGGTGATTGGGCACATCAGAATCAACTTCAACCTTAATAAATGCAACACAGTCATCAGTCTGAAATCACAAATCAGATATCAAAATTAAGATAATTACATAAAATCTGATAAATAATTTTATAAAGCAAAATAAAACATTCTCATGATTGACTTATGGCCTGCAAAGAAGATATTTTGAAGACTAAAATGAATAAATATTTTCAGTTGAAAAGACACAGTAACAAGTTACGGATGTTAATATAACCACATTCTCATAATCACAGAAGGAAAATTTCCATCAAAGTTTATTTTTCATAAAGTTATGGATGAAGCAAACAGCTTTGTTAACATCTGGCATTACAAAAAGGTCTGAATTCAAAATAACCTTCTTCAAAATAACATTAATGACTTTCAATACATACTATATATGATTCATTAAACCCTACACTTGGCAGGCATGTTTTGACCATGATGTGTCTTTTGGGAATACCCACCATAACGGCTAAAAGAGATGAATCTGGTTTCCATTCTCCTTTGACAAGAGAGCCAATCTCTGAACTAACTTTTGAAGGCAAAACTAGAGTCACTATCTGCACACATGGCTGTGAGGAAAGGAAAAAAAGAAATCAATAAACAATAGATATAGACAGGTCAGAATTAGTATGTTTGTGGTGAATTAATCTCTGAGAATAAAACTCATAAAAATAAGTAACATGAAAAAATGGTTCTGCGACTTTAATGATGTCACATGGTGAATTTAAATATTTTGACTTCTGCTTAAAATTTTTGATAACCGGTGACTGTCATCCATCCTCTCAGGAAGAAGAATTTACATAAATACAGTTGTCAATAAGAAATGATAACATCAAAACTAAAGGTTCAATTATTATTTACAAACTTTGGTTTGTTTTAGTTTAAAAGGTATGTTTTACATATTTGAAGGAGTTACAAGTAAAATGAGACATGAACATCATAGTTACAGCTGCTGCCAATTTTCTGGATAAATATTAGCCACTGCATTTAGATTTCATAAGACAATGATTTTATTCACACTAACCTTAAAAAAGTAAGTTCCTAAAAAAACATTATAACAAAGGGCATCGAGAGTTGAACTTCTCACCCCTATATCTAATTCCAAGTGGCAATAGACAATTAGTAATTAGACTCACTCTGACCATTTCAAAAACAAGGTAAACTTATCAGATCACATTGTGCATTAAGTGTGTTCTGAAAAGGTCATACAAACACACTAATTTGCATAGTGTTATTAAATGTCTCGTTCTACATGTTACGAGTTGCTGTTGGTCAGGGACCCCTTGAAAAGCACTGTGAGCACATTTAGTGGATATTGCGCTTTATAAATGCTCTAGTTTAAATTCCTCTGAGCTTTTTGTATGAAAATAATAAATAAATATCTCCGCATTTGGCTGTTAAAGGATATATTTTAAACGTGACAATAAGTTAAGACTTAACTTTTGAAATTCATCTAGGATTATCAAGTTAGGAATACATTTTCGGAGAAAGCAGATGCATCTTTAAATTTAAAGTGATTTTAAAGGTAGGATTTAAGGGGTTTGTTTTTTTTTATGATCGATATAGATCGATGGAAAATGTTGGCTATATTGAGTGACTAACAGACCTGCCAACTTCTCAAAATGTCAAATAGAGAATTTTAAATTAGTCAAAATTGAGCATGCCACAATGACTATTAATGACAAATTCAACGGGAAAATAAAAGAAAATAATAACTTACAGTCCATTTTGTAGAGTATGAGTTGTTTTCTTTATGTTCTAATTATTTTTTTTCACTTTAGTCATTCTCTTACTAGATGATGTCATCATGTCATTGCTATTACTATTACCAGATCCAAGTCGAACGAATACTTGGAAATGAGGTGTGCAGTGAAAATAGTCTACCAAGCTGTTATCACTGTGCGGTGAAAATAGTAAAGGAGGCTATTATCACCGTATGTATCAGCCAATCAGAAGCACTGTCATCCGCCGAGTCCCAACTACTACAACTATCTCAAGCACTACTACCCACTGAGATTTTTTAATAAATGCAATTTTACGTCCAACTGTCATGGGTTCCGTTAGCTCAATGGGCTGCACATTCGCTCGTCATTACACAGTCTGTGGCTCAACTCCCTGTCATGACTTTTTTTGTTTTTGTTTTCCAGATTTTAGGTATTTGTTATCTTGTTTATTTGGTTGGGCAATCATTATTTTTTTACGTTTGCCTAAACTTTTTTTGTTTGTTGTTATATTTGAAAGACAAAACACATTTTTTCTTTAGCTGACCTTATTTATTTAATCATTGGGATGAAAGCTGGATTGTATTACTTTGTGGAAGTTATTTTTTCTTCTTTCTTTCATAAAGCAGCTATGAATGTCAACAATGGTGACAACATTAAAATGTCTATCTTCATTTTTCAGCCATAATTTCTAGCTTTAAAAACCCTGTGATGTAGGATAAAGCAGATTAAAAATTCGTCGTCTTTTATAATTACGTTTTTTTAATTTCACTCATTATATAAAAAATTGGTTAAAACCTGCAATATAACTAATGAAATAAAATCTGTATTTAAAGACACCCATTGATTATCTACAACACTAACACAGCATGTTAAAAAAAATAGCCTACCAAAATATTAACATTATCACTGTACGGTGACAATCATCTTCCAAGATATCACCGTACAATGAAAACAGCCTACCACACTTTTGTACCATACAGTGAAACTAGTCTACCAAGCTATTTTCACTCTATAGTGGACATAGAAACTTCCATATATCATAAAGTATATATGATATATGCTTTAAAAAAAAAAAAATAATAAAACTAAAACCCTGTGAAGAAGCTCTTGTTGTACCTGTGTAACTGTAACGAAACGGGAAAATCTATCTGAATCTGTAATCGGGAGTTAGTGAGTTTATTAGGGAACATAACAGAACAGGAATTTACCGATCAAATCGAAAGGATTGGCAGAGCTGCTAATAACATTAATAAATAATGTGGCACTTCATTCATTCTGACTCTGCTGAGTGATGAGTGTTGGCGTTGGGCAAGTAGTAAGAGTAAGATACCAGTACCAGTGTATGAGTGTGAAGGCAAGTGTAGCTAGTTAGCCTCCTCTCGAGGTCTCAATAATCAAAAGCATTACTTAATACATGTGCTAAATTCTAATGGCCGTATTCAATACTAAATGTTTCCCGATTCAATGTAAAGAAACTGCGTCCGATCTATTTTGTTGTTGTTACCTTGGAATACCAAATTGTGATGGAGTTTTCTGCTACGATGGCAAAGAGCATTCGATCACAACTACTGACAATATGCTTGGCCTGACTGACACACCCATTTGTGCCTTTTAGTCTCTTTGGCCAACCAATAGGAAAATACATTGTGTTTTCCTTTCTGACTTTTAAAAATCGTATTTATATTGAGATAATTGCCACAAGTACACAGAAGGTGGCCATCTTGTTTATCAATTAAACTCTCGAGATAAAACACTAAATTCCATTGGATTAACTATATTTAGCAGCCCAATTATGTTAAAGATAAGATTCGTTGTTTTTCTCTAGATTACCCGGAAGTGACAAACTTTATGGTTCGAAAGGAGCTTGGAAACAAATGTAAACAAAGCCTTAAAACGATGTAAATTGACAATAATACGTCATTAAAATTATGAATTATTGACTTTATATATTTTAACTATTCATTTATTGGCTTAATAATTCAAATAAAAGAACTTTCTTATCTTGTTTGTAATTAGTTTGGAATTCAATCCCATACGAATTTTCAAGAGGAATAACTGTTTCTTAGCAACTGAACACACCGGGAAAACGCTTGAGCGTCCTCACTTCTCTTTTATGAAAATTAGCAAATAATTCAAGTGTTCCAGCCCAGATTGCAATTTGAAGGTTAGTTTTATTTGGTTCTTACCACCAAGCGTAATTCGTTGATTGTGTAAAAAATGCTATTTAAGTTTTTATTGATGTTATTTTCTTCCTATTGTCACTCAATTTCTAGTGATGAAAAAGTAAATTGTTCATTCATTATGAGTATGAGCAAACTTGTGCTTTTTTTCACAATTTATTTGTGTTTAGCATAACTATTCACTATATTATTATATTTTTACTTCATCTTTTATCTTTAATTTTCAACCAAGCTGAAATTCAATACAAACGATTATAGAGACCAGTCGTTGCATCAGTATCAGGGTCTATTTTTTATTTTTGTTCCTTTTACAAACATTGTTAAAATGTTTTATAATGATATAATGCTCTTCATATACTCATAGCCTAATTTGAAGACTAGATCAGTGATTGAAATTAAGTTTGTTACTCAATATTAAATTAAGAATTTTTCTTTTGTCTACCTTTCCAAGCATTCTACTGTCAAGTAAATCTTGTTGATTGTTGTTTGTTTGTTTTTTTTCTTATCACTTCACATGCATCACATTCAGTATTGTTTCATATTTGAGTGTTATTAACTACGACTTAGAAAAATACAATTTAAATATAATCAATCCGTAAAAAAATTGATGTCTTGTTGTTTTGTTTTGTTTTTATGTTGTTTGTTTTTTTTTTTACACATTTTGATTTACCTGTTTCACTCACTCATTTATATCACTGGAACCTATGCACTCTAAACGTTCTCTTATACCAGACCGCCAACAATGACTGACAGAGAAGTAGCAAGAGATAAGGCCGCAAGGCTTTTGAAAAAACAAGGGTCTGTATCGTCCATGACGAGCAGTGAGTTGAACAGGCATGATCGAAGTCACAAAGTTGGGTATGTTTTTGCTTTTGTGTAGATTTTCTTTTTCAGTATTTTGAAACTTATTTTGTTAGTTTGTCATTGTTTTATGTTTGTCTTCCTGACGTGTGTTTGTGTTTGTGCATGCGCTGATGCTTAATAAAGGAGAGAAAATGTTTCTTTATTATTTGATATTTTACTAGATTATCATTCCAGACATAATAAGCCCCCCCCCCCCCCCTTCCGCCATTGACTTACCTCTTAAATAACATATATTTTACCTGGGTTTGCCAATTCTATGCCGGGACTGATTTAACTATTGATTATCACCAGACCAGGTGGAAACAAGAATATATCAACAAAAGTTCAAGCCATTTAACCTATAAAAATCAGATATTCATATATGCGCATATCAACGTGCAAAAGTTAATGGTGTTTTTATTCATTGCCTGTACTGTGTCACATGAATCAAGCTGATTCTTACAAATGATTACTGTTATTTTTTTTATTAGTCTGAATGCTAGCAAGAAGTTTCTTTGCTTTCTGTTTCCTCAAATCGTATTATGGGAATATTATGGATAATTCAGTTGTAGATTTGTTTTTCATCTGTCCCTAGGTCTGTAAGTTCTGTATCATTTATGGATGAGCCAGGTCACGATGATCATTATCATGCCCCTGTCAAATTTGAGAATACTTATCAACTTGAACCTAACAAAAGATTTCCATATGCTCATGTACGGAGCATCATCAAAGAATCAATGGAGAACTTGTTATCGGAAGAACAGTACAGACCAGAATTTTGTAGAGACATGACCAAAACACTTTCTGACGTAAGTTATTACATTTGTTAGTCAGGAGATCCACTTTATTGGATCTGAAAAAAAAATAGTAGGAAATAAAGTGAGAGAATGTGACTCATATAAAAAGGGGACAATGCAAAGCAAATAATGTGTCAGCCTTTGGTGTTCCTCGGGTTATACACAAAACACACAAAGTAAAAAAAAAATTACATATTGAAGTCAAATTATGATGGAAAAAATAGAGGGTAGGGGATGGAAGGGGAGACAGAGAAACGTAAATTTATTATTTTTCTTTCTCTCGTCATACTCTATGTATTTTGTACTTAACCTGGGAAGACTAAAGGCCAAAACGTTCTTTGTTTTTGTATTGTCTCCATTTATATGAGTAACATTCATTCACTTTATTTTTCTCTCCATCTCAGTAGCTCATTTACCATCTCTAGTTTTTGGAAATAAAGACTCTTTATATAAGCAAAAAATATATTTGTGAATTTAGCCAAAATAAATCTCTTGACTTTAGATCCTTTAACTGTGCTATATAAAAACGTTGTGTTTTTTTTTGTTTGGTGGGGGGGGGGGGGGGGTAGGATTTTTTGTTCTTGTATCAAAAACGGTTTAATTTTTTAAGCAGATATCTTAATTTATATGTTATTAAAGAATTTGTGTTAATTTAGTTAAATACTGTGATTTAAGTAATTATTAAAATTCAAAGAGAAAAAGATAACATTATTAATACAACGCCTACCCATTATAAATATGAGCTTTCCAATGAAGTCATTTAGGTGCCAGTACAACTGTTCGATCAAAATAACACTGCTTTATTAACCTAGTGAAGTTAACATATATTTCTGATAGGAAGAAAATTATCAAGGCTCCAAACATAATTTAAAAATAAATGAATAATAATAATAATAATAAATAATGAATTTATATAGCACCTAAATATCCACGTTTATCATGCTCTGCAGCGCTTTATATAGTAAAAAATCTTTTAAAAACAAAACAAAACAAAACAAAACAAAAAAAACAAAATCACAACACTACATAATAAGCATGAACACAGAAACAAAATCTAAGCAACATCTATTTCATAAAAAAATAAACCGCACGGAACAACTCCGTTTTCAGACATTTCCTGAAAGATGATCAATTTTCACAGGACTTTGTCTGAGGACTGAGTGCGTTCCATTGACATAGAGCAATGGATGAAAAGGCTTTTTACCAAAAGTGGATTTTGAGGTGGTAACCTTTAGAAGTTAGGACTGAGATGATCTTAAATTTTGAGTGGGTTCATATTTTTTAATCAGTTCCTGCAAATATTCAGGTGCCAATCCATCAAGACATCTAAAAACATAGCACAATATCTTAAATTCTATCCTAAACTTCACAGGAAGCCAGTGCAATTCCTGGAGAATTTATGTTGTGTTGTGAGTCCATGACAGCACCACCGCACCAAAGCGACACAGTGAATTAAGTTACATTGTGATTCTTTATAGCTGTAGTTTACATGTTGTAAAACTTTGTATTCAACTTTAAAACTTTTCAACTTTGTTTGAAAGAAAGAATACTGGTAATTAACAATGTTGGTATTCTTGCATTGGGAAACATTAAATGAATTGACATTTTTTGTAACATACTGCCCGATTGAAGGAGTACTGTAATTGTAGTACAAATGTCACATTGTAGGTAGGTTGATAGGATGAAGCCACGTTTCCTCCCCCCCCCTCTCTCTCTCTCTCTCTCTCTCTCTCTCTCTCTCTCTCTCTCTCTCTCTCTCTCTCTCTCTCTCTTCAACCACAAAAACAAAAGACAAGGCAATTATCCCTTCATGACCATATATTATACTGAAATTAATGCATTTCTTCTTGTTGGAGTTAACACGTCCACATGTGAAAAACATTGGAATCAGAGCTGATACATTGCAAAAAATGACTTAATTATAATTTTGATCTGACTCTCCGCCCAAGTGGACTATGTTGTGTTTTTTTTTAAATCTGAATAAATATATCTATTTAAACACTCTGACTTGAATTGTGCTTTTATTATAAACATTGACAGGGTTTTAAATTAACCGATTTTGATTTAGGTGGTCCTCATTAAAATCATGTAGCTTTGTTATGTATTTAACGAAAAACAATGGATTATTAAATGGATATTAGAGGCTTGTTTTAATACAAAAAAATTGGTTGTACACGAGCATTGGATTATGTAAAGTGTGTTATCACAAAATAGGTTATCAAAGCACTGTATTATACAGCACTAAATAAATGCCCAAATAATTATTGATGGAGGGTCTGTACTGACACAATTTTTAGTGCAAATTTGTTGGAATTATTTTCTGCTTCTTCTCCTTTCCTTTCCACCCAGCAGCTAATGGATAGCTGGGATTTGCTTCGCTGGTTGACACGAATGCACATGTTATATTATTTATCAAAGCTATGTTTCTTTCATTAATTTTCATGCAGCATTAGTAATAAGTTTATTTATAGTAATAATATACTGTAAATGAAAGTAATAACAGTAATCAAAACTTTATATCTAATTTCCCTTTCTCTCTTTGCAGACAATCAAGGCCAGAGTGAAATCTCTCATGATTCCTCGATACAAAATCATTTGTCTGGTACAAATTGGGGAACTAAAAGCACAAGGCATGCGTGTTGGTAGCAGATGTTTATGGGATGAAGCTAATGATACCTTCTCTTCACACGAGTTCAGAAACAAATCTATATACGCAGTTGCATCTGTTTATGGAGTTTACTATGAATGAGTTTTTGAATAAGAATTGTTGACTGTTTGCTCTTTCATTACTTCAAGCATTGTACTTACTAAATATTCGTTGCAATTTTTGCAAAATGTAAAAAAAAAAATGTATTTGTCATTTTCCATTTTTTTTCTTTTCTTTTCTTTTCTAAATTATAATTCTTCACATGTCACGTGATTTACTGAAATATAAATTTTAACATAGAATTTATTTCATCTTTAAATCTTACTCCTTGACTTTTTATTCTACACGAATCTTTTCTTTTTTACTGAGATATGCATTAAATTCTTAGATATTACAAATTGTAATACGTTTTTGATCACTGAGCTGTGGTAATATTTCTAGCAAAACCTAAGGACACCTATTCAGTATTTTTCTATAGTGATGTCTTCCTTTATCATTTTGCTCTATTAAGCAATTCTTCACATTTCATTTAAAAGTGTATTTATTATGTCTCAATTTCCTTTTAAACAAGGTAAAAAAGGCTTTAAGAATAAATCAATATCATCCATCCTACATATTTTCAAGAAACCGTTTGTATTTTTATAATAAATTATTTCCATACCTATTAGCTAAAACAACTTAGATATGTTTTCATAAGAAAATCACAATTTGATTAAGTTTGCTTTTAAAGGTGCAATAAGGGAAGTAATTTCTAAAGTTTTCTTTCTTTTCTATTCCTTTTTTTTTATTTTTTTTTTACAATTTTGTTGTCAAGTAAGTTCGTCAGAGGAATGTAAAATCTGATGGATTTATCCACTGATGAAGTTATTTTTGTTCACTTTTCGGCCTTTGACTTTGACTGTAACCGTCACTTGTTTTGCTCCTTTTAATATCATGACAATTTTCATTTTTCATATCATTTTCATGCCATGTCATTGTATTAAACATAATGATATACTAGTCGCATAAATGCTATTTGCCATTGAATCTTGATGCTTGTGAATCAAAATGCTAGTTTGCAATATAAATAATGCTTTACTATTCATAGGAACTTCACTTTATTAGACAGCACTCTAGTGTTCATAGCAATAACTAGTTGCTTTCATGATAAACCGGTAAAGAGCGCGATTAAAACTATTTAATTGGTTAGTCACAACTTTTTTGTTTTTCATCTAATAAAAGTAGACTAGTATTTTTAGTTTAGAGTGTGTGGTGTGACCTCTCTTCTAAAATCATTTAAAGTTTCCAAACAATATGAGATAATATTAGGTCTTTGTTTTTTTTTGTGACTGAAATCATAATAATATGTGACTTTCTGCATCTAACTGATATTCTGTCCATCTTAAACCAGACGCTAAAAATGAAATTTATCCAGTTAACTTCCGTACTCTGGAATTACACATATTTTAAAAATTGGCCAGAAAACTCGTCCTTCAAATACCAATCCATTTAAATGATATTCATCTTGGCAAAAACTCTCAAACTCTCTTTGAGAGTTTTTGCCAAGATGAGTGTCATATAAATGGATTGATATTTGAAGGACAAGTTTTCTGGCCAAATTTTTTAATGCATGTCTTTCCAGTTAACTGGTTAAAATCAAATGATTAGAATCATGAATTGTGAACTTTTTACAGTTAAAGAAATTATATTTATTCTAACCAAGAGAAGACCATTACATGATCCAATTTTTAAAAAAAATAATTAAACTGTAAATGAATTTTTTTAGCGTCTTGTCCACAATGAAATAATATCAGATTGAGAAGATAAGTCACAAATGTGTTCATAAGACATTTTCTGTGATACGTGCTTGGTAGGGTATTTGTACTGGTACTCTTTAAAAAGAGAATGAATGAAGGCGTTTTTATAAAGATTTACAATATTTTAAACTTTTATTTTTGATGTAATATTGTGTAAACATCACGTTTGAATTAACCTCTCTTGCTGCTGTGACAAAAGTTTGTTGGATATTATCAATGTAAAAAAAAGTATTCAAAGTTGAAAATTGTTACCAAGCTGCTTTGACATGTTTCCCTTCTTTTTTTAAAAATATGATGTTGTTTTCAAACAAACAAAAAAGATGTATTCAGGAACAGTCTAAAAACAATTTATGAAGCTGTTTGGGGATTCCGTGAAGCAGACTTTCCAAAATCATTTTTGAATCAATGTCATCATGCAATGATGAGTAGAGAAATACACTGCAATTACTATAGTCCGATAAACAGTGAGGCAAAAAGCAATTATTTCTTCAACTATTATTAACAAGTAAGCTTTTTATCGCAGCATTGTTTATGTGCTCTACACTGTTGCTTTTCTATTTTGATTTTCACATGGCGCCAATGTGGCAGCACAAAAAGTTCAGGATAACCGTGCATTTGAGGTACAAACATGAATAAATTTTCATTTAAAATGGCAATGAAGACAAGCACTCTCTTTCACAAATCCTCAAAGGTTTATATACGAAATTCTGGGTAACTTATTAAAATGTCAGAAACAGGGTTTTGAAAGAGATGGATATCATTTATATGAATAACTGTATAGGATTTATTAACATATGATGGGCGGATGAGTGTTTGCTTTCACAATTCATTTTATCTATGTAGAAAAAGGGTATCATACTGAATTACTATTGATATTTTCAACATTGACCTCACTGTGAAGATGATATTTGATTTCATGTAGTTAATTGCCAATTGATAATTTTTTAAAATATAGATAGAATATGGTTAAGTCACTCTCCTGTTTGTTGTTCTCTATTTTCCAGCGTAGAGGTGAGCTGTCTTTACTAAATGCGATCCTTCTGGCAATATGTGACCCATCATCTTAAAACGGTATTATTATGTTGGAGTGAGCTAGATGCTGAATGGTGAATTTTTAGTCAAAATAATTGGAATTATGAAGTTGGCAGCTTTTCACACTTTTAGATACTATATCCAATCTATTTCCTCATGATGAGGAATGAAACAGATTAGATTATCTCAACTCTCACGATTTTATTTATAAATTAAATCATTCCGACATAATAGCCTATAGCCCTGTGAGGCATTGGATCACATATCAGCATAAGATTGTGTTATGATTGTAGCCATTTGTTATTGTTCTGTCTGCCATAACTGGTGAGCATTTGACTACACCACATACTATCTATATAAACTCCTTTGCTCTATGATTTTGATTTTGTACAAATAACTTAATATTTTTTCCCCATTGATTTTTATACATTTTTTTGCTAATTGATGTACATGGTGTATTACACCTACCAGTTTGTTATTGTTTCCTAATGATTTTTATTTTTGGGAGTGGTTAATACACAGTAAGTACTAATATTACTTCTTAACTGGGACCCTGAACGTTCTTGTGCTATTTCATCAACGTACACCGACATGTGCTATTTCAGCAACCTTTATATTCGAATACTTCTTCCTTGCTATATAATATATTGTTCCAAAAGAGTTCTGAATTATTGTTTTGTGGTTATTACAAAGTCTACCATACCACATATAATAGTCCTTGTGTTACTTTATTTTTATGAAAACTA
>NC_088360.1:10371390-10378890 GCF_034508935.2 Berghia stephanieae | reverse complement strand
CGTCCCATATAGAAAAGTATCATACACAAAAGTTTCATATTCACTAATTTAATTATTACCATACAAACATATATTATAAGGTTATTTTGGTCAAATACGGCCAAATTTGAATATCGACTGTTAAGGTTCCATAAGGTTTTAATGATGCTAATAATGATGACGATGTGGTGGTGATGATAATAATAATAATAATAATAATAATAATAATAATAATAATAATAATAATAATAATAATAATAATAATAATAAGGAAATCTTATATATATATATATATATATATATATATATATATATATATATATATATATATATATATATATATATATATATATATAGCGCACGACATCCTCAGATGAGACTACTGGCGCTTTACGTCAATACAAAATCACTTTCTTGAAATGTATGACTTTTTAAAAGAAATGTTTTTAACGATTTGTTTTTTGGATTCCCGAATGCTCTGTGAAATTGTGTTACATTCAGAGGGTCAAAAATAAGAGAAAAGACCTCATTCCCGCCTTTGTACAAATGAGGTGTTTCGCGAGCGTGTTATGGTAGATATATCTGTTGTTTTGTTGGGGTTTTTTTTCTCCTTTTTTGTGTGTGTGAAGGCGAATGATTCGAGCAATACAATTCATTTATTTTTGTTAAACGGTCCAACCATGCATCATATATACTAATTCCTCATCGAGCCACGGGGCGCATAGGGCATATTATAGTAAAGACTTTCAGTATTGTTCCAGGTTAGGCCAGCCTCTTTAAGTTCTTTATTCACGAATCTTCTCTAGATTTCTTTGGGCCTGCCTCTCCGTCTTTTGCCATCAAGAGCAGTTGTCTCCATTCTGGCAACATGTCCAAGCCATCTCCATCTACGTCTCTTTATAGTTGTAGCTACGCTCACTGTACCTTCTTTTCTCTTAGAGTTTCATTTTCAATTTTGCTTGGCCAAAATATTCTTCAAATTCTTGTTTTGAAAATATTCCAATGAATTTGTTAAAATTTAGTTGTTACTTTACAACATCCGTTGCCATACAAGAGAACTGAAAGGACGTTGCTTTTGAGAAGTTTCAGTTTTTAGTTTTGTTCTGTAGTTTTTTAGATTTTCAAATTTCCTTCAGCATTCTTCAGCATTGCAAATGCTCGATTTGCCTTGAACATTCTGTGTTTTGCATCTTCCTCTGAGTTTCCATCATTTGTTATTTTTGATATTAGATAAATGAAGTCTTCTTCCCCTTCAATTATTTCAATTCCTATGTTAAGTTCTCTTGAGACTGGTACATTTATTGTTTTCGTAGTTTTCGTTTTCTTCAAGTTTTTCAGTCCAATCTTGGGTGCAAGGTCATTTAGTCTATTTACTTTGTCCATTGCATCGCTAGACAATAATGCTACAGCATATACCCATGGCGATATTTTAAAATAAATATTCTAGTGACTGTAATAAGGAAATTTTTTAAGTGATTAAAAAAAAATCAGCGATAGTATAGAAGAAAGGGAAAACCCGTTAACAAATCACTCTCAATTCGTGGAATTGATTCCCTATCAAAATTGGCGTATGAATAGAAATATAATGTTACTGAAACTGGAACTGGAACTGTTTCATTTATGGCGTACTAGATTGTAAATAGTAGTTGGGGTTTTTTTTTCTTTGTTTAAAAAAAAAATTATTTATTTTTGAAATCTGAATACCCAATGTGCAAGTTCTTAATGACGACGTAACGGTTGCAATGATGTTTACTGTTTCCTTAGAGTTTTAATAATAATAATATGATTGATCCTAAACACGGATGCTCCAGTGTACGGTCGCCCTTGCATGCGACAGAATAGGATTAGTGTCTTCATAAATATTTTCTTATTTAGTCAATATGTTTTGAAATGAGCCAACACATATTGAAATCATAAGAACATGTAAGAATGAATAAGAAAGGATATTTTTCAGGATCTTATTAATCGCTTGGAGTACGGCAGTTAACTGGTTAAAAGATAAATCAATTTATGAATTCAATAATGGCAGTAAAATCTACATTTCGAAATGCTCTTTATAAGAGTTTACGGATCTTGTGGAATTCTTAGTAGGTCTTGTCAGCACCCAGTGGCGTGGCATGCTTACAGTTTATTGTGGTGCCAGAACCAGAAGAAAATGACATAAAACATACTGTAATTGTAAATACAAAATAAAGGGGAAAAAATCTAAAGAAAAGACTTACTCAAATAAGTAAGAGGCGGTCAGTTTTAAAAAAATATGCTGTAATCCATTTTTGGATGCAGTGCCAGGCACCAAATCAACCAATGTCGCCACGCCCCTGTGACTAGAAATATAGCTACTTATAAGATTTTTGTTTAATCATTAGTCTGATAACTCAGAAAAATGTTGGGGGCATTTAGATAAATAAATAATTTGTTCTCAGTGATGATAAGCTAAAGTAACGAGAATACAATATTATTGGTTAAAGATAAGTGCTTGAAACAATATATGAATTATAAATGTATACGGACTCAAACTGACCAGTCATCTTTATGGTCAAATGCGAAAGAGTTGTGTGCTCTCATAGATTGATTTAATATCTCTACTAGAGAGACATCTGTGGATGCACTATTATCTGAGCTGTGTGGAGTACAATCATATTAAAATGTATGATCGATTTATGATTAATCCTTTATTTTATTAGTTTATTTATCTATTTTACATTCATCTATCTATATGTCTATCCATCTATCTATCTATCTATCTATCTATCTATCTATCTATCTATCTATCTATCTATCTATCTATCTATCTATCTATCTATCTATCTATCTATATTATATGAAGGACGAGTCTATCCATCTATCATTCTATATATATTTTTTTTTACATATCATTATCTTCTTTTACTCCCTGTTGTTCTCTCTCTCACTCTCTCTCTCTCTCTCTCTCTCTCTCTCTCTCTGTGTGTGTGTGTGTGTGTGTGTGTTTGTGTGTGTGTGTGTGTGTGTGTGCCATTTTATCTTTTTATCTGCCTTCATCCCCCCCCCCCCCACGCTACAACACTATTATTATATTTTACTTTATCCACATCGTCAATATAATAAGCCTACCCTTTATACCTTTCAATGCTTTTTTTCTCTTCAACACCTTTCATTCAATCTCGTCTAAATATTATTCTACCACACAAAGATTTCCTTCGTGACAGGCCACATAACTCTGTGACATTCCTAGCCAGCTTGTTCCTGGCATTTCTATTCTTTTCAGTGCTTAAGTCAGCTTCGACGATTAAAAGGACCTCTACATTGAACTCAGCATATGGTAATCGGCGCCAGAAGTAATATTAAAGCAGTATGAAAGGTAAGAAAGTCGACTGGACCCCGGTTTTGTATAGATCTAATATTATTATTTTCGTGGAATCCACTGAAACGGCATAAAGGTCCTCCAGTGCTTGTCAGCTGATCCATTGCCAGAATGCCAAGTTCATATTTTAATGGATTTCTGCCTATCACTGACAAAATGTCTTTCTTGCTTTGACCAGATTTTTAAAATTAAATAAATATAAAACTAAAATTTCGACGGTTATGATGACCCATGAACTGGTCAGAAAATCTTACAACTAAACTTCATAGAAATCATAATTTAGTTTTATATAGCGCAATATCCACTGAATGTGCTCAAAGGGCCCTATAAATGGTCCCTGACTAATAGCAACACGTGCCATGTTAGAACGAGACATGATGCCTGTAAGGCGATATTACATTTTTTCCCGACAGAGACAACGGTGTTAACGGCCAGGTACTCATTACACACCTGAGTACGGTGAGATAATGTGAGTAAAGAGCCTTTTCCAAGGAGGCAACTATGTGCCCAGCGAGACTCGATTCCACTACCTTCCGATCCGAAAGCGAGTGTTATACCACAAGACCACATATATAATAAGCTATAGGTATCATTGCTATAAGTATACTGAAAGATGTATCACAAGGTTATATAAAAAAAATCCGTTCTTTCAGCCTGCATCAGATACGCCGTATCTTTTTCATTGGGAAAATCCAGTTTTTTATAAGCGGTATGTAAGCATGACTTGAGCACTAGACGTCTATTTATTACAAAATGTGTAACCAAATGACACATTGCCACTATGAAGACATATCATTATTATTATTATTATTATTATTATTATTATTATTATTATTATTATTATTATTATTATTATTATTATTATTATTATTATCATTATTATTATTATCATTATTATTATTATCATTATTATTATTATTATTATTATTATTATTATTATTATTATCATTATTATTATTATCATTATTATTATTATCATTATTATTATTATTATTATTATTATCATTATTATTATTATTATTATTATTATTATTATTATTATTATTATTATTATTATTATTATTACATCAGTCATTTAATATTGATGTCATTTTATTACATAGGATTCCAAATAAGATTGTGTTATTGTCCTAAAGATAGTTCGAAGTTGACGTCACTGAGGTCTTTGTTATTGTTTTTTGCCATCCGCGTTTATGAGTAATGTTCACTAAACTGTATTAACCTGACTATAGATAGTATGCGTATGACGTCACTCAGGACTTTGTTATTGTTTTTGCCATCCGCGTTTGTGAGTTGTTCTCACTAAACTGTATTAACCAGACTATAAAAGTTCATGGTTACACAGAGTTTGTGTGTTGGTCCGTTATACTTCCGGATGGCAATGTTGTGAACTCCTTGGCCAAGCGCATTCTATCTATAAACGTTAATGGATACAAACAATTTTGTGTGTTGGTCCGTTATACTTCCGGATGGCAATGTAATGAGCTTCTAAGCCAAGCGCATACTATTCATGGATACAAACAATTTTGTGTGTTGGTCCGTTGTACTTCCGGATGGCAATGTAATGAGCTTCTTAGCCAAGCGCATACTATCTATATTGATGAAAAAAGGACGAATAGTCCTGCAGTTCAGACATTAGGTAAAAAAGATCATTCGAAACCTTGAGGTCTTATAAATCCAAATTATTATAGTTGTTATAGGGTCTAGTTGCAATGGAAATACTCTCAAACCAACGCAAAATATCGTGCATTACTACAATATCAAATCAAGCCCAGAATTACGTTCCGTTATCAGACTTGTAATTATGCGCACATTGTTCGAAGCCTATCAGTTTGTTTGTTTTTTTTTTTTTACGTTGAATGCCATTGCCAGTTGTCTGTCGTACTCTTTTAAAATATATAATTTTAAATTTTTTGGCCAGAAACAACTTATCCTTCAAATAGTAATCCATTAAAATGACCCTCAACTGTCAAAAATTCAAGTTTTTGTTTGTTTGTTTTTTTACAAGATGTGGGTCATGTGAGTCCCAGGTCTTAGAGTTTTTTGTTTTGTTTTGTTTTGTTTTTTTTGTATAAAAAAAAAAATACATGATGAGGGTCCATGTCAATCGATCGATATTAGAATGACAAATTTCTGGCCATTTAAAAAATAAAATAAAAAATAATTTTTATTTTCAAATTATGGCAGATTTCTGCTTTCGTATAACATTTTATTTCTATCTTGGCCAGAAAACATTTGCGTCATGGATTAAAACATAAGATGACATCATTTAGCAAAATGTCTGAAATTGAAGGTTGCTTAAACCTGTTTTGACATAATCAGAAGATGTACTTAATTGTTTTTCCGTCCTGGGTAAAAGATACACTCGAAATTTGAGAGGCTTAGATCGTTATTTCTCTGTTAATATTGTGATTAATGCTCACATTCCGTGGGGCTTGGGGGTCCCGATAGCTCAGTTGGTTGAACACTCGCTTCAGAAGCAAATGGACCGAGATTGACTCCGGGTTCAGTTGAGATTTTTCTTTTTCTGACCGATCTGTACCCCTAGCAGTGATTGGGTAACTGGGTATATAATTCTGGCGGAAAGTACTTTGCGATATACTACCGTCCTATGCGACGAATAACAAGAACTTGCTATTGTCTGGGTTCACGCTATAGAAACCGTGATAAACTCCGGCTCCATAGGCCTTATGGCTCTCCAGGACTACTTTCTGTGGGGCTGATTGTTTCGGTTAACATACTGAAGTTGGCCATCGCTTTAGAAGGAACGAAATTGACGTCACTCAGCTCTTTGTTATTGTTTCCAGACAGTCATGTGGTGATTAGTTTTCACTACATTTTAACTATATCAGACTATAAGGTTACGCATAGTTTTGTGTGTTGGTCCTTTTTACATCTGGCTGGCGGATGTTGTAAGTAATTTACCTGAACCAATAGCACCAATAGCTTATTAATATGTGGTTAATCAGTTGGTACGTTCAACCTTGTATGCTTTTATTCTGGCTGGCGGATGTTGTAAGTATGTAACCTGAACCATTAGCATCAATAGCTTATTGCTTATTAGTACATATGTGGTTAATCAGTTGTTACATTCAACCTTGTATGATTTTATTCATAGCCAAAATTGAGTAAAGCGGGAGACGGAGCGAGGCGTCACGGGTCCAACAGGTAACGACGATTTGTCGGCTCGTGTCCCTCAGGGGTAGCTAGTTTTTCACAATGCAACAGTGACGAGCCGTATCAACGATCGCTGACTTAGCGTTGACTGGCTGGCTGAATGGCCTGAAATGAACTTCGAGAATCGGCGGTTGTCACTGTTTGTGTAGATCTAGATATAGGATATTATAACATTCAACTATTTATCGACATAACGTTACTTAAAGGCAAGATGAATCATGCTTCTTTGAATATTTAATCGATTGCGTTCGTTACACTTTGAAGACGCACTTAAAAATATTCCTCCTCTTCGTTTTATATTTGTTGAGATCGTGATTTCATGACACAGAAGTCTTGTTCCTTATGGCATTATTATCAACACTATAATCCTATGTAATCAGTGTTTATATTTCAACAGAATTGATTTAACAACCTGATCTCTAAGATCGTGGATAATTAAAACTTTTCATCATGTTATGACTCGAAAAGACATTGATTACGAATATTATATGTTTTCGACACTTCATTATGTTGGACAAATTCACACATTACTTACGGTAAGTCGACTTCGTGTCATTTCATATTAATTATGGCATTGATAAGAACTAGGTATTTACTGATTACATATTATTAACGGTCGCTATTACTATTATCTTGTCACCTTGTTTAAATCTTGTGTGAGAAAAGAATTTCTTCTTCTTCTTCTTCTTCTTCTTCTTCTTCTTCTTCTTCTTCTTCTTCTTCTTCTTCTTCTTCTTCTTCTTCTTCTTCTTCTTCTTCTTCTTCTTCTTCTTCTTCTTCTGCTGCTGCTGCTGCTGCTGCTTCTGCTGCTACGACTACTACTACTACTACTACTACTACTACTACTACTACTACTACTACTACTACTACTACTACTACTACTACTACTACTACTACTACTACTACTACTACTACTACTACTACCAGTACCACTACCACTACGACTACTGCCATTACCAATACTACTACAACTACTAGGTACTACTACTACTACTACTACT
>NC_088360.1:10341390-10366390 GCF_034508935.2 Berghia stephanieae | reverse complement strand
ATCTTTGACAGATATTGGTCGTCATATTGACCCAAGAGCCGAAAGACCGCCTATACAACTCCTCCCATCGAGGTCAATAAGTTACCAATTTCGGTTTTAAAAATTGTATTAAAATACCATATTCTCATTCATAACTAAGAAAATTAAGTTAAGAATTCAAAATGGTCAAATCGAAGGGATTATAACACCATTAATTATTTGTTTGCGCACCACATCATCAATCGGTCAGTTATATCACTATTTATTTGACCTGTATCTATTTATAGTTTGGACATTTATATAGCGCAATAGCTACACTAAAAGTATTCAAATTTTAATCGGAACAAAGAAGAAAGGTGGTTTATATAACAAGATTTAGTGATAAGTCTCAGTTCATTTAAAAATGTTTAATTTTTTTTTAATTTAAAAAGAGACTAAAAACCTAAAATTCCCCATCTTCATCCCATAGGGGAAATGTGTCTTTAGGGTCTATTCCAAGGGAAGACTGGAATAACTCAGGCGTCAGCCGCAGTGTAGTGCCGCAAACTGAGCTAGGGCGAGGTGACTTGCTCAAGACCACACAGCGCAACGGGTCTTTGAAATCGGTACCTTTCGGGTACGCAGTAAAAATCTTACCACTGAGCCACGCTGCCCCAGAATCCATCAAGATTTGAAGTAAAAATGGTACGTCAAAAATAGAAATATGTGTTTTGTCCGCCGTATACGATAGACTGGTGTCTAAGACAAACATGTCAACTATTCCACACTTCCCCTCCGCCCATGACGCATTGAGCGAAATGTCGCTTCAGTATTTGAAGACGCGTGTCCTTTGATGTTAATACTCCTTTATAACGTTGTCAACGACGCTCTTATTTAAATATTGATTGCCTGCAATCCTGAGAATCTGGGACACCTTTCTATTTTAATACTCACTGAATGAATCCTTTAATCACTGTTCTCGTGGCACTTTCTCTTTGTGGAAAAGTCTAAGAGCGTTTCCCTACCCTTATACTGACATACGTCATAATGTTTTTTTTAAAGTGGCCTGTAAACTCTTCCTTCAAATATCGATCGATTAAAATAAGGAAAACCCTAACTTTGGGAGTTTTGGGGATCTTTTTTTTTTTCTTTTTTTTTTTTTTACAAGATGATGGTCATTTTAATCGATCGATATTTGAAGGACGAGTTTTCTAGCCAAAATTTTCTAAATCTGATTTTTCAGAGTACGACAGTATCACGTTAACCTAAATTCATATCACTTCATTCACTTCGGTATTTGATAACATTTTTTCACAACTTACAATTAGATTTACTACATTGTATAGGGCCTTCTTTTCCACACTGAAACCAGCCGTGTTGTTAATTACCTACCTATTCAGACAATTTGATAGTTTTTCTATCAATGTGTGTAGACGTCTAGGTGAAAATGAAAATACTAAATATTGTATAGCCTATACTGTGTTATTGAATTCATCTCATCCATTCCATTCGACTCCCAATCTGATTCTGCGCTGTATTCATAGCATTTTTTTTTAAAAAGTCTTTAAGAGCCATTGGGATCATTGACTGAGCCAAAGTTTATTCATGTTTCTGTAAATGGCATGAAGAGGACAATAACAAATAATTGCTACCCCTTGGACAACACGTGAGTTTATCTCAGTGTACTTTTCACCAGATCTGATCGTCAATCAGATCCACTTGTCTCTGTTTGTTAGACAACTTTTTACCCTTTCATCTTCCCAGTAACTATTTATCTTATTTGATTATTATTTGGTGAAATAAAAGGTCAATCACTGGGTGACCTAAATACTAGCAATTCAAAATGTGACCCACCGCCTTAATCTGGTAATATGCCGGAATGAATTAGATGCTGAAAAAATTAATTTAAAATAAAAATTCTCAGAAAAGTAAGATTTTAGTGATTTGCATTATAAGAAACCGCATTCATTATCTCCAATGAAACATAAACGTAACCCAAGAATCATTTTAATGTATATATATATATATATATATATATATATATATATATATATATATATATATATATATATATATATATATATATATATATAAACAATAAATTCAATTTTTAGCATTTCGTCCATCTCGACATAGTACAGTTTTGAGACTTTAGGACTCAATTATCAATCTTAAAACGATGGACTACGCACGTCGTGTACATATATGCAGACCTGACTCCCGAAGCACTTATGGGCCTAGTTTAACATTGTTGTAATAGACAATATTTTGCATGATTATTATTTTATTTTTTTTTGAGTTTCCATTACAACAATGAGCCCATAAGGGATTGGGTTATCAGACCTGCAACTAAGTATACTCGTCGACTACGCACAATGACAAAACACTTCTTTTTTTTTTTATTTTGGCGGAGAATAAAAACAAAACACACCAAAAAAAAAAAGAGAAGAAAAGGTTAAAACGAAAACAAAATCTAAAAAAAAAATAAAAAAATAAAAAATATATATTAGATAAACATTTAGTCCATAGTAAATTGACTTCAAAGTCAATAATCTTAATCTATATTAATAAAAGAGTAAATTTATGTATATATATATATATATATATATATATATATATATATATATATATATATATATGTGTGTGTGTGTGTGTGTGTGTGTGCGCGCGTGTTGTCGACAGAAAAACCAGAATGATTTCTACTATGAAAATTAGTTAATCAACATTCTATATTATAAAGTATAAAGTATAAGTTTACTGACGACGGGCTTAAACTATTCACATTATTCTAATGAAACCTTACATTTCAGACTATTTTCTCCACACATCTGTGTTTGTCTTCTATTCACATTCCCCCTATTTCATCACCTATCTATCCAGTATATATACATATGATAATTTGATCCGCTATTGCCTTTGTAGTATCGAACTAGTAACCTATATTCACCTTTTTGTTGACGTTTATATTATCCTCTGTTTATATTTTGTTGTTCCACAAACTCTCTCTCTCTCTCTCTCTCTCTCTCTCTCTCTCTCTCTCTCTCTCTCTCTCTCTCTCTCTCTACCCTCTCTTTTTTTCTACCTCTCTTTTTTTTTCCACACGTCTTTCTTTCCTCCTCATCTCTATCCTACTCTCTAATTTTTCTATTTTAGATCTTTCATTCAGGTTATCCGTCCAGTAACCTTTGTCATATCATTCTTCATTCTTCTTATCTCTCCATTTCATGAACTCGTCCTCTGCTCTGCCATACTCTAAATATAAAAAGCTAAATAAATATAATCTATATGTCGTTGTTACAGTATGGAAAAAATAAAGTTGAATATTTATTATTATGACAAGTGCCAATAATAACAAAAAATTTAAAGTGTCAAATCTCCTCAACACTGATAAGATGCTTTGTGTTTATCTTGGTCAGAATTTTTTTTACTTCAGTAGTCGATGGATTAAGATGACCCTCAAGTTATCAAAATTCTTAAACCTGAAATTTTAAAAGCTCTTGGGTTTTAACTTTAGAAGAAAATAAATTCATGTTGTCTTTGTTTATCGATATTTGAAATAAAAACTCTCTGGCTAAATTTCTGAAAAGGTGTTTTGTCAGTGTACCTCAGAAATAGACTGCTTCCTTCATTCATCTTTTCGTTCAAGTAGGTTTTCTATTTAAAATTGTTTATTATCAACGTAAAGAAATAAGTAAAAGAATGAATATCAATAGATTGCAAGATGACAGAAACGTGAATATATTATCATTTTATTATTATTATTATTATTATTATTATTATTATTATTATTATTATTATTATTATTATTATTATTATTATTATTATTATTATTATTATTATTATTATTGTTATTATTATTGTTATTATTATTATTATTATTATTATTATTATTATTATTATTATTATTATTATTATTATTATTATTATTATCATTATTATTATATTATTATTATTATTATTATTATTATTATTATTATTATTATTATTATTATTATTATTATTATTATTATTATTGTTTTTATAAAGATAATAATTTTAAAAAATTTAAACTTCAAAGAGGAATTTTGTTTACTTAAACGTCTTCGCGAATTGCTTGTACCTACTTCCGTTCATTCGGCAACCCTTTTCGCGTAAGTAAAAAAATAAAGAAAAAATAGAACAGTAAAGAGCTCTACAAATTTTATAACAAAAAGATTTATTTGGGGTGATTAAGATGATAACATTTTAATTAGGAGTCAAGAATATGAAATTTGGGTTATCTCTACACTGTTTATTGAGGACAATGATTATAGTTTTCTAAAGTGAAAAAAACAACTTTTTAGAAACATTTCCTATGGTTATGTTAACGTACGGCTATGTTGTCTTGTGGTATGACACTCGCTTTCGGATCGGATCGGAAGGTCCTGGGTCGAGCCTTGTTCGGCGCATAGTTGAGTCCTTGGAGAAGGCTCTCTCTCTCTCACCGTATTCAGGTGTAAAATGACGTTGCCTGGACGTTACCAGTGCTGTCTCTGTCCGAAAAAGTTGTAATATCGCCTAACAGACGTCATGTCCCGTCCTACATGTTAAGTGTTGCTGTTGGCCAGGAACCCCTTGAAAAGCGTTTTGAGCACATTTAGTGGACATGTATAAAAGCTCTTTTTTTTTTGTTTTTGTTTTTTTACTTTAACTTCTTTTTTGCATCAGGCCCATTCGACATGATACTAATACCATTTTGAAATGATGGATCACAAATAGAAAAAAAAAAGCTTGAAATAACTATTCGAATCACAGTAAATCAGTTAACTGTCGTACTCTGGAAAAATCTCGTATTTAAAAATTTGGGCAGAAAACTCGTCCTTCAAATATCGATCGATTTAAATGACCCTCATCTTGGCAAAAACTTTCAAACCCCTGAAATAACTATTCGAATCACAGTAAATCAGTTAACTGTCGTACTCTGGAAAAATCTCGTATTTAAAAATTTGGGCAGAAAACTCGTCCTTCAAATATCGATCGATTTAAATGACCCTCATCTTGGCAAAAACTTTCAAACCCCTGGGGCAAAGTTTTTGCAAGGATTGATTTGCCAAAACTGCTCTGTATGACCTAAAATTCAAAGTACAGAGGATAAAGGAAGAAAGGTCATTGTAATTAAGCGTTTGTATCTTTTCGTATTGGATGTAGCAGATGGAAAGGCACTCATATTCATTATTGATTATGGATGATATTTTTTTTCCTAGCGAGTGGAGAAATGGAAAATTTACAGCAAGGAAATTCGCAAAGCGACAATTTTGAAGAGCACAAGAGGAATATTATGTGAAGAAGGGATGGGCGTCGGGTTTTTTAAAAAAATATATACAGCATGGGAATAAGAAAGAAAACCAACCGATAACCACCAACAATGACCTGTCATGACTGTACTTGTTACCGTTTATTTTAACAGCGAATAACCGAGATGTCAAGCTGAGTTTAGCTCCCTGTCGGCCATTATTCGGATCCAGTCGTGCAAAGTGAAATCCCCTTATAACACAATGATAGGCAACGGATTGATCCTAATGTAAAGCTTGTAAAGCCGAGAAGAGAGCGAGCGAGCGCTGAGATAATCATAGAGGTCAGTTTGTACCGATTTTATTTGGCCTGTGGTGTTATCAAGGCTAATGCAGCATTCTTGAAATACTACATACAAGTACCTGGTGGCTTTACTGATAGAGCGTCAAAATACTGTGCAAAAGACCAACGTTCCTGCCCGTGTCGGTCAGTCTTTTAACATTCTCCTCATCTCTCCTCGAATAGAAGGAACGAATTTGACGTCACTCAGTTATTTGTTATTGTTATTAATATTAGCCAGCCATTTTTATGAGAATTTCTCATTAAATTCTATCAATCAGACTATAAACTTACAACGTTTTACAAATAGTTTTGTGCTTGGTACGTTATATCCGGCTGGCGGATGTTGTGAACATTTTGACTAAAGGCACAGCATCAATGGGAGTAGTTGGTTGGTCTTACTCTAGGCCACATGAGAAAAAAAAAAGCGATGACCTAACTCAGAACCACTCTCTGGATATGCCAACCAACCTGGTCTTGGTGTCCTGTTTGTGAAAACTTCTTACAATGTTTTCGGAGACTGCACTGCATATAATTCGACTGTAACACCGTACAAGGCACTTGCTTGTATCCAAAATTTGTGGAAAGTGTTCAGTCTCTGGAGGGACGGCTGACGGCTTGTATTCAAGACATATATGATCTAAATTAAAGCTGCAAGTTGTCAATGGTCCCTTCGAGGCTGACTAACGTCCCCTGCTCGATGGGCTGGAAAATCGTTGACTGGATAGAATGGTAGTTTATCGTAGTAAAATGTCATGTTTATGTGCGAAGAAATACCGTTTTCTTATGGTAACTGATTATGTAAAGGCTGGCGTTATAAGAAGTATGATGATGATGATGATGATGATGATGATGATGATGATGATGATGATGATGATGATGATGATATGATGATGATTGATGATAGAATATTGATATAATTATTATTATTATTATTATATATTATTATTATTATTATTATTATTATTATTATTATTATAATTATTATATTATTAATATTTTTATCATTTTGTCATTTTGGTACGAAAGAAAAATTTACTTCAATTATTGTATTTTTTAAATGACCCTCAGCTTGTCAAATACTCTCGAATCTGAGACTTAAGGTATGACAATTTTCAGTTTAATCAATCGATATCTGAAGCTATTGTTATATTGCCAAAATTACATTCTTTTTCATGTGTTTAATCAGTGCGCGACGGTACTGGCCGACGTGCACTTATTTGCAGGTCTGATGACCCAATTCCTTATGGGCTCATTGTTGTAATTGAAATATCAAAAAAAAATGACGCAAAATATTGTCCATTACAACAATGTTAAACTAGGCCCATGCCCATAAGTGGGCTGGGATGTCAGACCTGCATATATGTACACGTCGGTATTGGCTGATTGACCATGACTTGTACTTCTACGATTACTTTTGTCGTTGCCAACTTTGAGTCAAATCACGCTGATAACTTCCTAGGTAAGAAGAGACTTTATCTCTAGAGGATTTATTATTAATGGCTTCGTTTTGTTTTCGACTCCTCACTGGTTAACATGTAGGAGGTAAGCAACATAAACCAGTTAACTCTAGTCCACTGGAAATACGCGTATTTAAAAATTTGACCAGATAGATCGTCCTTGAAATATCAATCGAATTAAATGACCCTCATCTTGGCAAAATCTCTCAAACCTGGGACTTCGTGAGGTCCCAGGTTTGAGAGTTTTTTACCAAGATAGGGGTCATTTAATTCGATCAATGTTTGAAGGACGAGTTTTCTGGCCAAAATGTTAAATACCAGTTTTTCCAGAGTATGATAGTCAACAGATTAAGAGCTTGATGGTGTTTAGTCGTTTTGCTAATGTTGATGATGTGGAACAGTGCAGAAACGACATGAATGTCCTTGGTATACGTCTCTAAAACGCCATACTCAACTAAACCCAGAAGGGGTAGCGTAATATTTTTCCCTAGACATAAGAGTAAAATAGTCGGGACTGAGTGAACCCTCTCCATTTCACAACACTACCCCCCCCCCCTGCCTCCTTCTGCCCCATTATCCTCTCTCAGTTCCACGTACCTATTATCATCAGTAAGCAACAGAAGTCCTTTGGAGCCAGGGCCTTTCTGGGTTTTCTGTGACGTCAATCGATAGAGAACATTTCTTGCTTTCCTTTAGATAGGACGCCGGTCTAAGTCTAAGTACTTTCCGCTTGATATTAATAGATCCCGCTACCCACTTACTGCTATATGGACGGAGATGCCAGAAATATAACCCAAAAAAACCCAACTAAACCCAAGACGATGCCTTATCTCTTTGCTTGTGAATTTACTGTTATTGGGGATCTATCCTCAGTAAAACTAGTTTAAAATAAATTTCAGCTGTATTTTTCAAAGGCGGGGGGGGGGGGGGGGGGGGGGGGGGGGGGGGGGGGGCGGTATTCGTGTTATTTATGTTCAACTGTCTAATACCATCCTTTAAGTGTTGTGATCATATCAGAGAGTTTTTAACCAGTTACTTTTTTTTTCCATCACACGGTTTTCAAACGTCTTTTGATCTAAGCAACCCTTACTACGATATTATTATAGTATGTTATGTTACCGCTTAGTCTGGCTTGTGGTTTTATGGCTGTTGGACTTAGTAGAGAAAACAACAAAGACCGTCGTAAGAAGGTGGCAAAAGCTACGTCATGTGATAAGTGGAAACCATTTTCCGTCATTCCCTGTTTTTTGGACTCAAGTGACACATTACAAATAGCTTTTTAACCTTGGTATCGAATTACAAAGGACTGATTTAATTTGACGCGTCGAGAGATATGCGTTTGGACTGTGTCCGAGTGTTGGAGTGTTGGTCTGGTTGATCTCTGTACAAATCGTAAGGTTTGGATTACTCCTTTTGCAAATTACGGCTTACTCGTAGAGTAAAAGCTGGCATCAGAAGTGGTTTGTTTATGATCAGATGGTGTGCAATGGACTGGATATCAAAATAAGGATCGTTGTTGTCCACGCCTTGCGGTATATATTTTGATTTGTAGTTTTCAAGGGGGGTGGGGAGTTGTTCACAATGAATACATTCACAAGTCAATAAAATGTTCTCAAACCGGTTAGGGTAAATAACGCTTCAAAGTCCTGACTATTTGCTCTGGAACAAAAACTAAACTCGTTTCAATACGCTTATGAAATTCTGCAGCTGGAGAAATGTTTGTAATGGTAGGCCATCTTGCTGTCGTTTAAAGGTTATTGACTGGTTTTTATTTTTGCGAATAACTTTCTACTGTACTTTATACCTATGAATGTTTTCACATTTATTTTTGATTCACTCTTATCAAATGTATTCATCGTTTGCATAATTTTAAAATATGCATTTAAGGAAGTAAATACATCGATGCCAAATATAATTTTCGAAACGTAAAACTGACATCCATAGTGAGTGGAAGCCTGTCCATCGAATCAAGAATCAAGATTTGATCCTCAGCTCCGGAATCGAGAATCAATCATCGGCTCCGGCAATTTCAAAACAAATTGGCCCAGACAATAACCATATTGAGTATATGGCTACCCTCGGGGTCGGTTTTCTTCCAGTTGGTGAGAACTGATTACTGATTTTGGCACGTGTAATTGCAATGTGACACAGTACAACCCTTGCATTTTAAAATCTCTTGTGTCCAAATTTTAGGGGCAGCGTGGCTCAGTGGTACGGTCTTTGCATCCTACCCGAAATGTACCGAGTTCAATCATCCGCCGCTGCGTTGTGTGGCCTTGAGCAAGTCACCTCGCCCTAGCTCTTTGCGGCGCTGCTCTGCGGCTGACGCCTGGGTTATTCCAGTCTTCCCTTGGAATAGACCCTAAAGACAAATTTCCCCTTGGGGATGAATAAAGGGAATTTTATTTTTATTTTTATTTTATTTTGTGAAAAGTGTTCAGAATCTGGAGAGCGTAGAATTCGACTGGCCATCATGTATTCAAGATAGCTATAGACCAGGCCTTCAAAAAATTGATATAAATATCATCTGGATTATACATGGATTGCATCTTTGTCTTTATCTCCAATTTCTACCACAGCATCAATTGATCTTGGAAAATATCATTCTCTTTTTTAAAATAACCGAACTTGAATTCTACACAATACTAAGAGGATCTTGGTATCGCACCTTTGACGTTGTATTCTTATTATTCTTATCTTCCTCGTTCCCATCCTCCTCCTCCTCCTCCTCCTCTTCCTCCTCCTCCTCCTCCTCCTCCTCCTCCTCCTCCTCATTCATTTTCTCCAGTGGCCGTTGTTTCAGACAAACAATTCTACTTAAATGACTAATTGTGACTGTCAAATTTGCTGGTCTATATCCAATGACCAAACGAAGAGTGTGTTGTACGAGAAACCCTGTGCCTGGTAACGTAATGAGAATACACTAACAATGTGGAAAACGCTATGATAGAAGTATGTAGCCATCTTTTTATTGCTAGTGGTTGACCTGATGTCATAAGGTAATGAGATTTGTGACGTCACAATAGACAAATGGATACTATTCCCGGACTTTGAAAGTTTAACAACAGTACCGTGTTGTCGGTAACTGGATAAATAAAAAGAAGCATATTATTATCATGATTATCTGCCTAGAGCTAGTCCACAGTCCCACCATCCTAAAGATTTCCCAATGTTTTATTTATTTACTCAACAGCCCCTATAGAAACTCATTTTTATTTTGCAAAATACAAGTCGCCTGTTATGTACACTTGTTATACCAGTAGTTTTGAAATACTCAACCATGTCTGTCTATCTGCGGATGATCATATTAACATAGCATAATCAACATATGAGTTAAATGTGGGACATCTTTAGTTGCTGAAGGACACCGGACACACGCTGTGTTCAGAGTTTTATATTACAACCACTCGCCTTCACTGACCATGCTCAACATTGCTTGATTTTATTACTAGACGTGACACTGTACTGCCGCACTCCTGAACCCCCCCCCCCCCCCCCCAAAAAAAAAAACAAAAAAATAAATAAAAAAAAAAAAAACAACCAAGTACTTTTAATTTTGTCCTGAAAATGTTGATAGATTAAAATCTCAAAATCTCTGACACGTGGAGCATGATCAAATTCCAAATTTGAGAGTTTTCGACAGCATAGAAGTCATTTTAATCGATCAATATTTGAAGGACGAGTTTACTAACCAAAATTTTAAATGCGTGTACGTGTTTTCTCAGAGTACGGCAGTGTATCGATTGGCCGTCGACGCCACCAGATGGACAAAGAAAAACTGAAGTCCATGTAATGTCTCTGCTTAAGGCGCTTATATAATAATCCAATTGACTCAAGTGTAAATGAGTAATTCATTTCTGAACATCGCTTTGATGTTTACTTGTATAATTTAACTAAGAGACACACAAACCACAGTTTACGAACACTAATCCTATGTAAACGGCCGTCGCCGCATTGGTTAAACACTCATGAATAACGGACAAAGACGTTCGTAATTCCTCGTTAGCCAAATGAGGTCATTTCCACTGACACCTCCTGTCTGCCAGGGATGTGTGTGACATTTTACAAAGAAAATGTCGCCAAAAGACATTTAACTTGTCAAGAAACATGAAACGGATTCAAGAAATTGAGATAAATAAGAGACCCAGACAGATAGATGAGAGTTAATCATTTAGAATAAAGACATCAAACTTGTTTTCCCTGAATAAAGAACTAATTGTATTAGTCATCGTGAAGGCGATGCACTTATCAGATCTTGCGCTACGCTTACCCTGCAAGGTATCAAAAAAATATTTTAAAAATGAATAAAATGCCCTTTATTCATCCCATAGGGGAAATTTGTCTCCAAGCGAAGACTGGAATAACCCAGGCGTCAGCCGCAGTGCAGCAACGCAAATTGAGCTAGGGTGAGGTGACTTGCTCAAGGCCACACACAGTGCAGCGGCAGGTGATCGAACTCGGTATCTTTCGGATTCGAAGCAAAGACCGGAGCCCTGAGCCACGCTTCCCCACAATGGTGTAGCTTATGTATTTATTAGGTCCGGGTATGGTGAAGGCTACGTGGCTATCCTATAATATATATATATATATATATATATATATATATATATATATATACACACACACATATATATATATATATATAATATATATATATATATATATATATATATATATACACACACATATATATATATATCTATATATATATATATATATATATATATATATATATATATATATATATATATATATATATATATATATCAATCACCCAAGACAATGTTCCGTGACCTTTGCGATCTCTGATGTTTCTTACGTACGGTACTAGATTCTTGCTAGCTTGTGTAACTTTGACCACCACTTAAAATTATCAGTAATCCAGAGAATTATAACCCGACGACACCGTCAAATTGTACAGGGTTGTTTATGCTATGCTAGAGCCTGATTGATCTAATTTAGTGAGAACTAATCACCAAAATTGCTGTCTAAAAACAATAACAAAGAGGAGAGTGACGTCAATTTCGTTCCTTCTATACACACTACTTGTTTGGTAAAATCACTGGTTTCAAATTATATTGATTTATTTACAAATTATGTAAATGGATATCTTCAAAATGGATCAAAATCCCCCCCCCCCCCCCCGGGTTGACTTGACGGTATTAAAAAGAAAGCAAAAACAAACAAATAAACAACACCAATTTAGTAAAAATCACTGGTTTCAACTTATAAATTATATTGATTTATTTACAAATTATGTAAATGTATATCTTCAAAAGCGGTCAAAATTCCCGTCGCTTGACGGTATTTTAAAAAAGCAAAAACAAACAAACATACAAACAAACAAATAGCACCAATTAGCGTGTATAAAAGACAAAGAAATACCTAGAAACGTCTAATCAAAGTGTATAAATAGAAAGGCGATACATTCATACTTGTTGTCTCGAAAGAAGGGCCGAGGTTGCAAATAATTAGTGGATTTGTATAATTTCTAGTGTAAGTAAAATGCCTTCATATTTTCTTTGTCCGAAAGCTATTTGGCGTGAAGAGAGGGGGTGTAATACTCTGTGAGATGATTCAAGCAATTCAAACGTATGGGGTGGCATTTGGGTCTTGTCTGGGAGTGTCCTTATAAAGAGAGATGAAAGCTTTCAAAACAAAATGGGGTTTTAAATATTTAAGGAATAATAAAAGAAAAGAAGGGGAATCTTGAAAGGGTGTCATAAAATATATATTTATATCTCAGTGAAAAGATCATAGACTTGATTGGGGGGAAGTCAGTCACTGGAATGGATTGGATTTACTTTAACTCACTCAACCCAAACACCGACTATATCCGTAGTTTACCCGGGTTACTTTTACCCCATGCCTATTTATTACATTTTTCAGAGACAAATTACAGGCGTAGTATCATTAGTAAGCTACTGTTTTATAGTTTTTACATGTTAATGGTAGTTGAATAAATCTATCTATGTACATGCTCATTTTTAATACTTTTTTTCCAATTTTGAAAAATAGCAAACATCTCTAGGATTGAGTGAGTTAACCAGTTAACTGTGCATGTCGTACTCTGGAAAGACACGTATCGTCCTTCAAATATCAATGGATTTAAGTGACTCTCATCTTGGCAAAAACTCTTAAACCTGGGATCTCGCGAGGTCTTTCTTTGATTCCCAGGTTTGAGAGTTCTTATCAAGATGAGGGTTATTTAAATCGATCGACATTTGAAGGACGAGTTTTCTGGCCAAAATAATATGAGATGCACAAAAAGTGATTTTAACATAAGAATGACCAGAACTGGAATCTCACATTTCTGGTCGTTTTTATTTTAAAATCACTTTTGGACATCTTGTTCGTTCTAACACAATACCGTTTTGAGGCGACGAGTCACAATTGTCAGTATTACACTTTAACTAATTAACTGCCGTTTTCTCGAAAGAAACGTGGCTAAAATTCTATAATGTCCTCTATATATGTTTCCTATTTCCATGTTGCTTCAGTTCTGGATTGAGATTGCTCGGGGGTTTTTTCTCCTGGTACTGATAGGGATCCTTTGCTGGAAGGGAAACAGTCCTAAAATGTATTTTTTGAGACATATATTTTTGTTTTCGCAGTATAAATCAGATCTCTATTATGTACTTTTATAATATCAGTTTTAAATTTATTGTAGTTTGTAAACATTTGAGTGAATCCTCCATAGCGGGATCCTTTGTTTGTGACAAGATGGGACTTGGAGGTTACGTCACAAAAGGCACATCGGTAAATTGATCAAGGAATCTTCTGTTCCCTATTTGAATAAGTCCCTTGCCCCCCTTGGCTTGCTTAATTTTTGCTTTTATTTTCAATTCTACAACTGTGGTCTCATGGTGTAACACTCGCCTTCGGATCATACGGTCCATGTTTTGAGTCCTGCTCAGAACGGCCCACAGTTGAGTCATTGGAAAAGGATCTTTACCTAGATTATCTCATCGAACCCATGTGTAAAATGAGGACCTGGCCGTTAACAGCATTGTCTGCATCGGTAGAAATTGTACTTTCGCCTAATAGGTGTCTTGTCACGTTCTACATGTTAAGTGTTGCTAGACGTTAAGGGCCATCTTAATCGAAGTCTAAAAGTTGTCAAGCATAGTGAGAAGAAACATAAATTATGTCACCTATCAGTGAACAAGACAGTACACACTTACTACAATCCAATTTGCTGTGGTTGTTAATTAGTGTGTCTAGATAATGACAGAGTCCGCGCTGCTCTAAAATCCGAAGGGGGTCTAAAGATGAGGACATAAATTGAGATGCGCTGGTTTTGTGATCTCATTGTATTCACTGTCCTGGCTAAAGAAAGAAAAACATGCTTATACCCTGTTTGTTTACTTATGCTATACTGAAGAAATCTAAAATAAAAACACGTATTTAAAATTTTGGCCAGAAAACTCATATTCAAAAATCGATCGATTAAAATGACCCTCATCTTGACAAAAACGTTCAAAACCCGGGACTTCCCGAAATAACGCGTTAATCATGTGAAATATTGGAATGAACAAGATAAAGAAAATTGAGTTTAGATTCAAAATAATAATACTTAGTCTTCAGTAAAACACATAAACTTCGCCTAGATTTCAAATTGATGTGGATTTTTTAGCATCTAAACTATATCAGCCGAACGACGTGTACTTATTTGCAGGTCTGATAAACCAAATTATTATCGCCTCGTGGTTGTAGTGGAAATACTCTCCAACCAACGCAAAATATTGTCCATTACAACAATGTTAAATCAAGCCCATATTTGCAACCGAATCTCGACATAAAATCAGTTTGAGTTGTGGATCACAACCATGAAACTGTGCGACTAAGTGGTCTCGTGGTATAACACTCCTCTACGGACCGGAACGTCCAGGGTTCGAGTCGCTCTCTTTAAAAAATGAGCTTTTATATAGCGCAATATCCACTAAACGAGCTCCAAGCGCTTTACAAACGGTCCGTGACGAACAGCAACAAAAAAACATGGAGGACGAGACATGACGCCTGTTTGGCGATACTATATTTTTTCAGACAGAGACAACGTTGTTAACGGCCGGTCAGGAACTCATTTTACACATGAGTACGGTGAGAGAATGTCAGTAAAGAGCCTTTTTCAAGGACTCAACTATGCGCCGAGCGAGGCTCGATCCCAGGACCATCTGATCTGATCGAAACCAAGTGTGATACCACAAGACCACATAGCCGCATAGGCTCTTTACTACATTCTCTCGCTGTACTCAGGTGTAAGATGAGTACCTGGTCGTTAACAGCATTGTCTCTCTCGGAAATAAATCGCAATATCGGCTAACACGCGTCATGTCCCGTCCTACATATTCATTAAGTGTTGCTGTTGGCTATGGACACTTTGTAAAGAGCTTTGAGCACGTTAAATGGATATTGCGCGGTGTTACTGCTCTAATTTCCTTTTTAATGTTTTACCAAGCAGTATCGCGTTTTGCGCAATAATTACACGAATAAATCCTGTTTCCTGGTCATTATTACTCCTTTATGACATCAAGAGAACAAACCTTTACTTGATTCGGTCAAGATCGAGTCACTTCATGTGATTTGTAATGACAGGAAGCGCGGATTCCATCCATTCATGCGTTCCTTCTTTTTTTCATGGGCTGATCAGTAACCTGTTAAACCACTGATTGACCACAGTAGAGAGTCGTACTCTGATTTAAAAAAAAACAAAAAACAAAAAAAAAACAGCCTTATTTTTCATTTTGGTTAGAAATCTTTTACTTCAATGATTAATCGAGTAAGATAATCACCCCAACTTGTCAAAAATGATCAAACTCAAGACTGGAAAGAAGTCTTGGGTTTGAGACTTTTAGACAATTTGGATGTCCTTTTTATCGATCGATATTTCAAATAAAAGTTTTCTGGTCAATTTTTTAAAAACATGTTTTGTCAGAGCTCGGCAGGAAATTGTCGTGTCTCAGGCTTTTTTTTCCCCTTGGTTTCCGGCTTGTTACAGGAAACGGACATCCTATGTATGTGATCATTGTGTGGCAAAAGGTCATCCGGTCTGGACACGAGATATTGTCCGAGTCAACAACAAAATCATCTTTTTTAAAAAATTGAGATTATCTGGCTCTCAGTCCTTGGAATGCGGTGTTCGATTATTGTGCTATAGACTGAATGACGTTGACGCTAATCTTTGTAACGGAGCGTTCACATATTACGTCATCAAAAATTTGCCCTTTTTAGACCCCCCCCCCCCCCCTCCCCCAAGTCATCACTTGTCATCATTGACCTGACCCCCCCCCCTCCCCCAACAGATGATGACGTCATCTAATTTAATAAAAACTAAAAGATAACTTTAATTTCACAATATTTATTATTCATTTTTCAAACCATAAACATTGATTATCAACGTTTGATAAAACACATTCAGACATTTTATTAATTTCAGAAACTGTTGATAATTTATGTTTTACGATACAATGGGGACATGAAATTTAAATTTGCAAAGATAAAATCTAACAAACATTATTTAAATTAGGCTACTTGGTGCAGGTGCTATTAAAAAAATTTCAGAAAGTGTAATTTAAAATAGTATAGGAGGCAAATTATTTTATAGCATATTAGTCTTTTAGTGGAATGAATTTCTGTTTCAATTTCCAAACATCCATCTATCCATCTATTATCGACTCGGACCAAATATTGGCTAATATTTTTCCAGCAGCTTCAAAGTTCCTTTTTTCCAGATCAACATCAACAGTCTTGTTGCTTCCATCAAGATGACGTCCATGAATATCAAATGGTAAGATGACAGATGCTGTATCCTTTGAAAGCGGTGCCATTCTTCTTTCCACCTCATTAGAAGCACTGAAACCTGGAGCGTGTGTAAAGACAAATACAGCATCAATATCCAGCGCCTTGAAATGTCTCTCCCAAGCAGCGAGTGTCTGTCCGTTTTTTGGAGCCTCATCTGGACCACCATCCACTGAAACAAATACTAGGGGTTTGATTTGTCCATTAACTTTGCTGATGACGTCGAATTCTTCTAAATTCAAGACTGCATCGAAATCTTCAGCATGGGAGAGAGCACTACTGCTGTCGTGCTTGCCACTGCGGATTGCTACATACGTCGGACCACTGTAACCAATGGTTCCATCCTCTTTCAGGGAACATCCAGCATAAACTGATGGTATTAGTTTATGTCTTTCACCAATTGGAAAATCATGGTCAGGAAGTCTTACTTTATACTCCATATGCATGAGGATTGCTGTTTGTTTTTTTGAGATCGGAAGACCTAGTGGTACTCTCGCTTTATCATCTTGTGACAAGTAAAAAACATGCTAATTTATTTGGAATGCCATTTTTGAAGCTCTTGCATTTAATAAAATAGGCCTAATTTGCCTATGTTTTGATGACATCATCTTGGGTCTGCCCCCCCCCCCCCCCTCCCCCATGTCAACACATGTCAACATTTGGTAGACCCCCCTCCCCCCCTAGCTGATGACGTAATATGTGAACGCTCCCTAACTGTTTTAACGCTTCCAGTTGGATGAATAGATCGCACTAGCGTGAATCCCTCTAACAGACTATAGAGGGAACGAAATTGACGTCACTCAGCTCTTTGTTTTTGTTTAACCGCATAGAATCGATAACAGTTTAAGTATACACATAGTTTTGTGCGTTGCTACTAATTTATCTGACAGGCAGAAAATATGAGTATCTTACCTTAACACATAACATCAATATCTAACCGAATGTTACGACTCGCGCTTTAACTTCGTCATATCGCTCTGACTGCTCTTGGTTGAAAATGATTACAAGATACTGTGTGTGAAATTACGGCAAGGTGAAGGGTTCGATTCCATTTCAAAACGCTAACATCGAAAAAAAAATTAAAAGCAATTTATGGCTGTGTCACAACATGGGCACCACAAGTATCATTAGTAGCTTAAAGAAGGGATTAATAATTTTGAACTGTGTATCTATACGCAAAAAGTAGCCGGTTGAACATCTCGTCTCGTGATGAAAATAATATTTGATGTACGTTACGCTTTGTTAACCACGGTGAACTAAACAAGAAAAATTTAATTTGTCTTTTTAATCCTCTTTCAAGGACTTGAATGGCCGGAGTGTGCTGGATGATAAAGAGATGAAATAAGGTTGAAATTGTTAAGTTTTCATTTAAGGGGACTGGGAAAGGGAGAGAGAGAGAGAGAGAGAGAGAGAGAGAGAGAGAGAGAGAGAGAGAGAGAAAATATTCTTACTCGACAGAGCATTCCACTCTACTCCACCGGATCCTGGGTGAACCACATTATAGAATCCGAATAGTTGGGGGTAGTTGGGCAGCTAGGTTTAAGTAAGGTTTTGCAGAAAGTACTTTGTCAATAGCTTAGCATTTTACATAAAAGTAACAAGCAGTTGTCACTGCTTGATTTGTGATTCAGACACCGGAGTAGATTCGAGCTCCATGGTCCGCAAGTATGTGAAATGAGCTTATGTAAATATGGACTTACATTATGAGTAGCGCTCTATGGTCCGCAAGTCTGTGAAATGAGCTTATGTAAAAATGGACTTACATTATGAGTAGCGCTCCATGGTCCGCAAGTCTGTGAAATGAGCTTATGTAAAAATGGACTTACATTATGAGTAGCGCTCCATGGTCCGCAAGTCTGTGAAATGAGCTTATGTAAAAATGGACTTACATTATGAGTAGCGCTCCATGGTCCGCAAGTCTGTGAAATGAGCTTATGTAAAAATGGACTTAAATTATGAGTAGCGCTCCATGGTCCGCAAGTCTGTGAAATGAGCTTATGTAAAAATGGACTTACATTATGAGTAGCGCTCCATGGTCCGCAAGTCTGTGAAATGAGCTTATGTAAAAATGGACTTACATTATGAGTAGCGCTCCATGGTCCGCAAGTCTGTGAAATGAGCTTATGTAAAAATGGACTTACATTATGAGTAGCGCTCCATGGTCCGCAAGTCTGTGAAATGAGCTTATGTAAAAATGGACTCACATTATGAGTAGCGCTCCATGGTCCGCAAGTCTGTGAAATGAGCTTATGTAAAAATGGACTTACATTATGAGTAGCGCTCCATGGTCCGCAAGTCTGTGAAATGAGCTTATGTAAAAATGGACTTACATTATGAGTAGCGCTCCATGGTCCGCAAGTCTGTGAAATGAGCTTATGTAAAAATGGACTTACATTATGAGTAGCGCTCCATGGTCCGCAAGTCTGTGAAATGAGCTTATGTAAAAATGGACTTACATTATGAGTAGCGCTCCATGGTCCGCAAGTCTGTGAAATGAGCTTATGTAAAAATGGACTTAAATTATGAGTAGCGCTCCATGGTCCGCAAGTCTGTGAAATGAGCTTATGTAAAAATGGACTTACATTATGAGTAGCGAGCATCGTTTGTTTTATTTTGTTAACTTCTCTTCCGTGACTCATGTTGGCTTTAATGTTAACAATTCTTCATAATTTTATGTAATAATATGCAAAATGCAACAAAAAGGCAAATATTTGTATGGCATTCATTAAGATATTTGAATTATTTGAAATATGAAGATTAATAGCCCAGCGTTTCTTTACGTGTATGCGCGGCGTTGTGGTCTTGTGGTATGACACTCGCGTTGGCCAGGGTTTGAGTCCCGCTTTGACCGGCGCAAAATTGAGTTCATGGGAAAGACTCATTACTCACATTCTCTCACCGCACACAGGTGAAAAATGAGTACCTGTCCGTTAACATCGTGCTTGTCGGAGGAAATATGTAATAATATTTCCTTACAGGCGTGTGTTGCTGTTGGCTTAGAAAGCCATTTGAGCACATATGTTGCACTATATTTGCTCAATTTCATTTTTTTTATTTTGGGAGGGGGGGGGGGGTTATGACACTCTGTTTTTTACCTCTAGGCCCGCGGTCATAGTATCGCTGTAGACGACACAGGGTTGCGTCCTTGGAGAAGGTTCCTTATTCACATTCTCTCACCGTGGTCAAGTGTTGACCAGTTTACTGTCGTGCTCTCTGGAAAAAAAAATGTTTTTAAAAATTTGGCCAGAAATCTCGTCCTTCAAATATCTGTCTTTTTAAATGACACTCATCTTGGCAAAAAACTTTCAAACCTGGGACTTCGTGAGGTGCACCTGGGGCCTGACGGAAGTCGGATTATTTATGTGCACGCGTAGGGGGTTAATGAAACTATTAGTAGATGCAATGAATAGAAAGATAACTCAAAACAGGCTATTGAGATTTATTTGAAACTCAATAATGGCAGGTGCTCAATTGGGTTATCGTTTACTGTTGTATACCATACCTTTAACATATTTTTTTTTCTCATCACAAGTTTACACAAGTCTTTTTTATTAAAAATCGAAAGTATAGCCACAGAGAATGAAAAATAATTATGATAATGATAAACGCACCATCGTGAAATTAATTTTATACGTTATCATTCTTGTTTTTCTTGCCCCCCCCCCCCCCCTTCAAACCAACGCTTCCTGTTGTATTCAAGTAAACACTCGTCGTGTTTTCGAGTCACGAAACTATTTTAATTAAAATCTAAAGAATTATTTAAAACCATTTTGTATCTATATCTTTAATCATTGGATTATTTGTCATACTTTGTCATAGTACATTCGTGTTTGTGTTTAAGCCAATTCGAGGTTTATAGCAAATAACGGTTGGCAATAGCACAAATATTATGATATAAAAATAGTATTCTTTTATTATCATGATAAGAAATAATATACAATCGTAAGGATAAGGTTAAACTCGATACATAACATCATGTATTAATAGAAAACGAAAAGAAATGCGTTGATTCAGTTCATTTCACAAGAGATTTCATATTAAGTTTAAGGGCCATTAAGCGTTGTGCTATCGTAGGCGTAACTATCTTTATTGGAACAAACAATTAACACAATTTCTGATGGATGGTTCAAGACCTTAAAGACAGATGAGATACGTAGAATTTTCCCTACTAGGCATTATTAAAAACTGCCTATGTATATTTTAAAATAAACAAACCCTAGATATTCACTAGATGTGCTCATATCTGTGTATAACGTATTTTAAGACAAAAGCAACACGGCATGTTAACATAGGCAATGCCGTCACCAGCGAGGTACTTATTTTACACTTGAGTACGACGAGGGAAAGTGAGTAAAGAGCCTTTTTCAATGACTCAACTTTGCGCCGCACACAGTGAGACTCGAACCCTGGACCTACATGTTCGAATACGAGTTTCAAACCACAAGATCACAAAGCCACACAAATATGATGGCATATAGTATAATGGCAAGACCGTTTTCTATATGGGAAAAAAGGGGTGGGGGGGGGGGGCAGGGGTTCACAGGCTCCATTTAAAATGAAAGTGTTGAAACGTTAAAGCCCTAACAGAGAATGTTTCTTAAAGGCGTTTCCCCTGAAACGGTAGAATGAAGGCTGCTATTTTTAGTGGTGATTACGAGTGGGGGGATTTATATCTAATACATTTTAGAAATGTGAACTGAGGTTCCGGGGTAAGGTATTTATTTTTACATAATATAGACAAAGAATAGAAAAACAAAAATACGAAAACGCTCAGAACATTATTATCAAGTTACTGAAAATTCTCTTCAGTAGTACACTACTACTTTTTTTTAAAAAAAAGGAAAAGAAAACCAAACAAACAAACAAAAAATACGAAAGTTTTTATAATTTTGGCCAGAAAAGTCGTCCTTCAAATATCAATCCTCATTTTAATCGGTCGTAATGTGAAGGACGAGTTTTTTAGCCAAAATTTTAGAAACGTGTTTTCTCATAGTACGGCAGTATTGGCGTATGCACATTGACATTGTGGAAATGTTCTTTGAAAACCACCACTGCACTGTGTAACTGTCACAAATCTTTACACTCTGTGACCAATACAAAAGAAGAAATGCAAACATTAAACACTAAGTGACAACTGTAAATAGAATATTGAAAGAGGATGAAGTCTTGCGTGAAAACGTGAGAAGAGTTAGTGACCGGTCACATAAATATGCAAGGAAGGAAGTACAGTTTTATCTGACCCCTAACTAAATAGCTGTTGTTGTTACATTGAAATTCCTTGATAGAGAATGTTGCAAGGTAGTGCTTGTCACACGACGACAGTCTGTCAATCGCATAAATTATGACACTTAAAAATTTGGTAACCGTCCGAGCTTTGAAACCGCAAAAACCACTGAGTGACCGCAGACCACTGACCGCAACGGTTTACGACATATTTATCGTATGGTTGAAAGACAGACACCCGTTAAACCGTGTTTTATTGTTTTATTAAATTGTTTTGTTTTGTTTTGTTTTGTTTTTTGTTTTTTTTTGTTTTTTTTACTTCTTTGTTTTGTTTGTTTTTGTTTTTGTTTTTGTTTTTTTGTTTGTTGTTTCTTGGGGTTTTTTTCGGGGGAGGGGTTCTTTGTTTTTTTTTGTTTTTGTTTTTGTTTTGTTTGGGTATGTTTTTTACTCAATAGACCATTTTTTAATGCATTGAGTAGAAAAAAATAACTAACCAATGCTTTGACATAGATTTGAAAAGTATGAAGTTAAACAATATAACAAAATGTGAACATTTATTCAAACCTATTTCTGCGTATTCAGCATGCTCGATGCGCCTCACAATTACCCCATAAATTTCTATATTATACAAAACAGTTGGACTGTTAGGCATAATTTTTTTGTGCTAACACTCGAGCATGAAATGTATGTTAAGTGCTTTTCCCAAAGACATAATGCCGTAGCCAGGTTGTGATACCCATCTGGTCATTGATCACACCCAACATCGCTTGCTTTAGACACGAGAGAGTTTCCCTACCGTCTGTCTACGTCAGCCACAACAAACGATAAAAACAACCTTTCTATGCTACAAAGTAAGATACCATCGCATTGGCATTTTTTTAAAGAATATAAATAACCTATCGAGCAGATTTGATGCAAACAGAAAAAAAAAATCTGAAAATATGTGAATGTAAATGTGCCAAGTATGCAAAAAGAAAAATATAAGAAAAACCATCCCAGAAAAATCCAACTTACTTTACGTAGATATTGTATGACAAAACAAAAAAATATCAACAATATTCATCCAGTGAGTAAATTGCCCATTGAAATAAAACGTAATGCTTGAGTTGGGAATCGAATCAAGGGCGCCCGGATTACAATGTAGTGTTTTATCCTCTCAGCCACAATGTTCGATTCTTTTCATAAATCAATTTATTCAAATCGTCTTTGTTAAAAATGAAACAGAATTCAGACGGGGGCGAGTTTTACCTTGGTTTATTTTCTATTTCACTTGAAAATCTAGAAATGATTGCAATCGACCCAAGTCGGAGATTTTTAAAACTTCACAAATCCATTATCGCAATAGGTTATGTCGGTTTGAATAACGTGGAAAATGCTATCAGTGCAAGTTTGATAAAATAAAAGGTCGTGATATTTCCAAAATTAAAACTAATTTGCTTTAGATACTTTTAATTAGACTTTGTTTCTGTTTTTAATTGTTTGTAATAGTCTATTTGTGTGCGCGCATCCCTGTTTATATAGGTGTCTGTGTGTGTGTGTTTATTTGTTTGTTGTGTTTGTGTTTGTGTTTGTTTGTTGATAAGGCACAATCTTTCTTTTTTTTTCTTATTATTAATCACATCCTTCTGATCTGCCAGGACTCTTACAAAAAAAAACAACTTTTTTTTCAATTTGGCCAGAAGTTATCATTTCGAATTTTTACCCATTAAGGGGGCCCCAATTTGCCAAAAACAATCTTAAATCCAAGATTCAAAGAGAAGTTTAAGCTTTGAGACAAGTTGAGGATCATATTATTTTTTTATATTTTTTTTTTTTTGGTATATTTTTTTTTCTGTGTCATGGCATTATCAGATCTTTTTTTTTTTTTAATTAAAATAATGGAAAATAAAAAGAGAAGGAGTCCATTCGAGCCATAAGGCCCATGAAAGTGAAGGTTATCCGAGTTCTGTTGTTTTAAACGGACAATTAACATTTCTTTCAAGTCTTTGGATAGGATGATTATCATTCGCCATCATCTTATTTCTACTGTAATCTGAATAAAAAAATGTATGCAATTATAATTTCAGCCTCCCATGTTTGAGAGCTTTTGACAAGATGAGAGTCATTTTAATCGATTGATATTTATTTGAAGGTCGAGATTTCTGGCCAATATATGAAATATGTGGGTTTCAGATTAGTCAGACCTAATTATAAAATTACTGCTGAATGGAAAGGAAACAAATTTTTCGACCCCTCCACTCAGGACCGTTGTTTGTGCGTGTGAGATAAATGACTCTATCGACGGGTTGGTTGGGATTCCTAAGACCTTGTTTAAAACATAAATTTACTCTTTTAAAAAATTCAGTGTATTATGTCTGGATAATCTCGGTGTTGAAAATTGAATTTATATATATATAATTTATATATATATATACAATAAATATGAAACTTGGGGGTAATTTATGTTCTTTGTAATGAAGATTAAATATAATTTCTTACATTGCAAATAAGTCAAAGTTCAATCTTATCATTTTTTATTATAAATTTACTTTTAGGTAACCGATCTATTCCAACATCCTACCATTTTGATTCGATGGGGCATATTTACGTTAGGACTTACAGTTGTGAGAATGACAATGAATCGAGAAAATTCATGTGTACCAATATAATACGATAGTAATGTTTCTTTCCTTCGCAATTTTACTGATTTTGAAATAAAATGGAAAGAGTGACACAATAGAAACGACATTTATATGATTTTTCTTTAATACGTAGCGATACGGTTTGATTACCGTGATATTATTAATCCTTATCAAATTACTGCCTTGTTAGATTGATTTTATTAGTCTACATAAAATTCCCTTTATTCGAGGGGATGTTATAAAACATTAATAATGCTAGTCCCCCACGGAGTGTTTTTTTCGTATCGAGAAATTTTTCAATCCATGTTTTACGAGATCAATTTTCTTGAGAAATGACTTGTCAAAAATGGG
>NC_088360.1:10333890-10336390 GCF_034508935.2 Berghia stephanieae | reverse complement strand
AAAATTTATGCTGCCTGACTTAAAAGATCTAACATATATTCTTCATTGACTTTATACTAAGAATGTTTTTTGAAATCCTTGTCGTCGTCCCCCCCCCCCCATTCTCTCTCTCTCTCTCTCTCTCTCTCTCTCTCTCTATCTATCTATCTATCTATCTATCTATCTATCTATCTATCCCTATCTCTCTCTTTCTATCTATCTATCTCTGTCTCTTTCTCTTTCTCTTTCTCTCTCTCTCTCTCTCTCTCTCTCTCTCTGTGTGTGTGTGTGTGTGTGTGTGTGTGTGTGTGTGTGTCTTTTTATTTCTTAAAGCCTTTGCTATTCACGTTCGTTGTCGACTTTGTTGCTCTTCGTATTTTCAATAATTGAAAGAAATGTTATTTTCCTCGTGACAATGATCCTATAATATTATTATGGAAGCAGAATACTTTTACATATACATTTTTTCAAAGCTCAATTAAATTGAGGATGAGCTGTCAAATTATTAACTTGGTAAATGCTAAGCATTCTTATGCAATCGTAAGGGTGACATAGCCAAGATCAGATGCATAATATTTGCATTCATTTGTTCACGGGAGGTTAACAATGAATGTCACGAAAATATGTCGTAAAAGAAGCAAAGAAAATACCAATCGCTTGATTTTCAGAGTTGTCATCTTATTTTATTTAAGCCTTTGAGGACGTGTTGTGTGAAACTCGCATTCGGATCGGAATGTTCGGGGTTCGAGTCTTGCTCTTCGCGGCGCATAGTTGATTAAGTCCTTGGAAAAAGGCTCTTTATTCATATTATCTCACCGTGCTCAAGTATACTTAGCTGTTAACAGTGTTTTCTATGTCTGAAAAAAAACAAAAACAACCCAGTAATATCGCCTAATAATAATAATAATAATAGTAATAATAATATGATAATAATAATAATAATAATAATAATAATAATAATAATAATAATAATAATAATAATAATAATAATAATAATAATAATAATAATAATAATAATAATGATAATAATAATAATAATAATAATAATAATATTATTATTATTATTATTATTATTATTATTATTATTATTATTATTATTATTATTAGGAGAAGAAGAAGAAGAAGAAGAAGAAGAAGAAGAAGAAGAAGAAGAAGAAGGAGGAGGAGGAGGAGGAGGAGGAGGAGGAGGAGGAGGAGGAGGAGGAGGAGGAAGAGGAGGCGGAGATGGAAGAGGAGGAGGAGGAGGAGAAGAACAAGAAGAAGAAGTGTGTATGTGTGTGTGAGTGTGTGTTTGTTTGTTTGTTTGTTTGTTTGTGTGCGTGTGCATCGTATTTTCTTTGGCCATAGTTGAAGAAAATAAAAGAACATGCGTTTCAAAAATAATTTTCTTTCATTAGAATTTGCCAAAGACTTTCTCTCAAATCAAGCCGCACAAACCCGGTCAATTCCAACGTAAATTGCCAATATTAAACGATTAACGTGTAAAATACCTTGCATTCTTATGTCAATCACCTGAGTCGTACTGCTTTGATATGCTGCATATTTTCCTTTCGTTTCATCGCAAGAGATTGTCAACAAAATCCATAGATAGAGAACATGTTTTGAAATAATCAGAGGAAGTATTTTGTCTTGGACGTATGGAAGAGACCAGTCATTTCATTTTAGCGAAGTTTAGACGTCAGAAGTTTAATGTATGCATTTCTAGTTACGACGAAAAGACAAACAAGCAAAACAAATACAAAAATAAATTAAATACAAAAACAAAATCAAGACAAGAACACACACACACAAAAAAACAAACAAGCACGGTAGTTAGGGACTTCCATATCAATATCAGAAAGTAAGTTTAATGATAGTTTTATTTCTACACACGTTGTCGGCTATAACTTAATGGAGGAAAGTGACCTTTCTTTGCTTGTTTTGTTTTTGTTTTGTGTTGTTTTTATGTTGTTTTTTTTTTTTGTTTGTTTGTTTGTTCTTGTTTTGTTTTACTTTGTTGTTGATTTATTTAGTTTTGTTTCTTGTTTTGTTTTGTTTTTGGTTTTTGTTGGGTTTTCTTTTGTTTTTATTTGTTTTTGTTATTTTTGTTATTTTTTTAATGTTTTTTTTTATTTTGGTTTTGCTGTTTTGGTTTGCTTGTTTTGTATTTTGGTTTTTTGGTTTTTGGTTAGTTTTTTTTTTTAATTTTCTTTCTTTTTTTTTTGGGGGGGGGGGGGGGGGTTGGCATGACTCAACAAAAACCGAAAAAAATCTCTTATCTGGTATATCTAAATCATCAGTAACTTCGAATTGGAATTTTTTTTACATTCGGTACATACCGGGGTTAGCTTTTTCGCAGGTCTCATGACTCAAATTATTATAGGCTCATTGTAGTTACGGAAATACTATCAAGCCAATATAAGATATTGTCCATTACAGCAATGTTAAATGAAGCCCATAATTGCGTTCGACTATCATTCCTGCTAGTAATATATGTGAACCAAGGTATATACACATTAGGAGAAACTAACGAACAAAAACA
>NC_088360.1:10323890-10331390 GCF_034508935.2 Berghia stephanieae | reverse complement strand
GACTTTGACAGAGGAAAACCTTTTACGTGTGAACTCCTCTTTGTCGCCAGCACAGGTGAGATACATTAATGTTACAATTATAACATGTTTGCGATCTGACGTCTCGAAACGGTGTGTTGTCGGGGGTGACCCAAATTCCAAAAAGTGATTCTAAATCTAAAATCACCTAATATGGAAGATTTTAGTTTTATGGAGTTAGTATAAGCTACCATCATGTTGTGCCGAGTGCCGTGTTCCACTGCATTGGTGATCAAGGCTTTCCACTCCACTCTTTCCTGCGTCTTCTAAGCCGTGCAGTTGTTCCTTTCTCTCTTCAACATTTCTGATAAACCTTTTAGATTCTCTTTACTGTCTCCTACTCAGAATAAGCTATAGACCTCAATAAAGCAAATAAACTTATCCCACTTTTCATTTTTTTTTAATATTTTAATATTTTTTTTTGGGGGGGGGGGGAATTATTAATTCAATTTTTAAACATCAAATTACGGCAGCATAATACAATTTTGACGTGATGGGTCCCAAATATTTGGGATTGTCCTTCATAAGTTGGACGATGTGCTGAGTCAATAGTATAGGAAGGCAAGATGATCCAGTAGATATGGCATTGCCTGGGAAACCGAGTTCAAATAATGCTATCGGCATTTCATTTTTCCTAGAGCAAACGACATAGTTAGTCCCATTGTTCACTTTGGGGCGCTGCATTGCGGCTGTCACGTAGTTCACCTGGGCTACCACGTTCAATATTCGAGATAGACCATGAAAAATAAAAATCAATGATTGTAAAAAAAACAACATTTTTTTGTTTTATATTTTAAAAATAGATTTATGATATTGTACGGTTATCAATCGATCCATATTTTTTCACGTTGCCTTTCACTTCGTCAGATCTAAAAATACCCAAATCCGACTAAGTGTTTGGTCCAAGTAACAGCACCACGGTGACTCCCCCACCCCCATAAAAATTAATAACTAATATGCCAATGTTACAAATTAATTTTGTTCAAGATAAAAAACAGTTTAATGTACCACATCAACACCAAGCCGTCAAATATAACGAAAGTAGTCCTAAGAGCCATAAGCACTATGGAGCCGGAGTCCATTCCGGTTTCTGTGGACTCTAACAGACAATATTAATTGCTTGTTACAATTTGTTTTGTTTTTGTTTTGTTTTTGTTTGTTTTGTTTTTGTTCTGTTTTTGTTTGTTTTTTGGTTGTTTTTTAAAAATTGTTTTGTTTGTTTGTTGTTGTTTTTGTTGGGGTTTTTTGGTTTTGTTTTTTTTTTGTTTTTTGTTTTTTTTGTTCTGTTTTTTTGGGTTTTTTTTTTTGTTTTTGGGGGGGGGGGGGGGGGTTAGGTTTGTTGTGTATTTTTGGTTGGGGGGGGGGAGTTGTCTTTGGTCACACTATTAAGGATAACAATCATGGATTGTATTCGATAACTCGCCGTTATCAATTAGTTTCATTGAGTATGCCGATGCACTCATTTTGTTCAGACATCCTTGGTTATTTTCCAGAGCGCAGGATAGATATAGATAGAACGAAGATGACGTCACTCAAGCCTTTGTTATTGTTTTTGCCATCCACGTTTATGAGTAATTCTCACTAAACTGTATTAACCAGACTATAAACGTTCAAGGTTACACATACGTGTGTTGGTTCGATATACTTCCGGATGGCAATGTTGTGAGCTTCTTAGCCAAGCGCATACTATCTATAGTAATATAATAATATGGGCCTATCGCAGATCAATACAATGAGACGTAGCCTTGATGAAACTCAATGCATTGAAGTCTGAACTTTCTCTTAACAACTTATGACTTTTACGTTTAAATGTTATGAAATCTTAATCTTATAACTACATACGACTTATTCCAGTCTTCCCTTAGAATAGACCCTAAAGGCAAATTTCCCCTTGGGGGAATAATATAGGGAATATTATTTATTATTCTTTTCTAATACCTACATACTAGGCCAAGATATCTCCTGGATACAAAATACGAAACGTATTCAAATGTGATTCAATCCAATGAATACGGCCTTAACCCGTTTAATTTTTAAAAAAAGAGGCATTTAGTATTCCGCCCCCGCAATGTAATTACGTTGATACATGTCTTTACAAAGTGGTTTTTAAACTTTATTGAAGGATTTAATTGCAGTTCTGTACTAAATACCATAGGGGTTCCGAGAGTTCAGTTGGTAAAGCACTCGATTCACGCACACACAAAAAGACCGGTACCGAACTGTCATAATCTGGTAAAATTGAACTATCTGGCCACTTTAGTCAATGAAGCGCCTGATTCAAAATGCCAAACCATACGACCGTGTGCTTCTAAATTAGGCCTCCTGACGTCTCAGATTCGCGAGATTTTACCAAGATGAGGGTCCTTTAACTCACTCAACCCTAACACCGACTATATCCGTAGTTTACCCGGGTTACTTTTACCCCATGCCTATTTATTACATTTTTCTGAGACAAATTATAGGCGTAGGATGATAGTTAATGATAGTTGAATAAAACTATCTATGCACACGCTCATTTTAATACATTTTTTTTCCAATTTTGAAAAGTATCAAAAATCTCTAGGATTGAGTGAGTTAAATCGATCAATATAGGATGGACGATTTTTGGGGGCAAATTTTTAAATTCCTGCCATTCCATAGTGCGGAAAAAGGGTCACTTCCCAAGACAGCCTTGTACTGGACAGCAGATGGGAAGAGAAAGCGGGGAATACCCAAAGAAACCTGGCGAAGGACCATGGAGAAAGAATTAAAGGAAGCGGGCCTGTCCTGGAATACAGCCACCGCAAAAGCAGCCGATCGCAAAAAATGGAGATGTCTGGTGGATGCCCTATGTGCCTCAAGGCCCGAAGAGGATTAATCATTCCATAGTGCGGCTGTTAACTGGTTAAAATGATTAACATGGAACAATAACGCTGTGTGCTCATTGGAAATTGGATTATAAAAGTGAGAGAAAGTGAACATGTGAAAAAGTGATGACATTCCTCACTTGGCTTAGGGGGTCCCGATAGCTCAGTTGGTAGAGTACTCGCTTCACACGCAAAAGGACCGGAAGCTTGATTCGAGTAAGGTCAAGATTTTTTTCTTCAGTGGTTTGGTAGCTGAGTATGGCGGAAAGTACTCTTTGCAATGAATCGCGTCCTATCCGAATGGTAGCAAGCAATTACTATTATCTGTTGAATGCTGTAGAATCTAGCTACATAAGTATTATGGCTCAGAAGGACTACAATTTCCACTTTTCTTTAAAATCGTCTAAATAGAATCATGTCATTTAACTTTGACAAAATAATATATTACTAGATAAATGAGACAAACACAAAAATACGGAAATTCAACCCGTTGTTTTGTCCGCCATTGGCGTAGTATGTTGAGGGACAAGGCGCCTGTACCTACCACGTATGTCTTTTACTTGTAAGCGATCCATCACCCCGAGACACCTGGACAAAGACTATTGTTATGATGCAAAGTAAAACAAACAGAAGCCCTTCTTCAAGCACCCCGTCTGCTCGACCAAAATGTCCCATAATATCTCTCTCTCTCTCTCTCTCTCTCTCTCTCTCTCTCTCTCTCTCTCTCTCTCTCTCTCTCTCTCTCTCCCATCTCTCACTGTATATCTCTCTCTTTCTCTCCCCCTCTCTGTCTCTCTCACTCACTCTCTTTCTGTCTCGCCCCTACCTATCTCTCACACACACACACACACACACTCTCATTGCCTCATTGTTTCCCTCACGCTCTCTCTTTCTCTCTTTCTCTTTATCCCTCTTTGTCTATTTCTCTCTTTTTTCTTCTGTTCTCTCTCTCTCTCTCTCTCTCTCTCTCTCTCTCTCTCTCTCTCTTTTTTTTTTTTTTTTTTTTAAATTTCTTTCGTTCTCCTCACTCACTCTCTTTCCCTCACTCTCTCTTTCACGCTCTCTCTCTTTCTTTCTTTCTTTATTTCTCTCTCTCTCTCTCTCTCTCTCTTTCTCTCTTTTTATTTCTGTCTCTTTCCTCACTCACTCTCTTTCCCTCACTCTCTCTTTCACACTCTCTCTCTTTCTTTCTTTATTTCTCTCTCTCTCTCTGTTTCTCTCTCTCTATCTATCTATCTATCTCTCTCTCTCTCACTCTATTTCTACCACAGAGTTTATCTACCTACTCTGTGTTTCTACTTTTTTTTTATTTCTCTCTCTCTCTCTCTCTCTTTCTTTCTTTCTTTCTCTCTCTCTCTTTCTTTCTCGTACTTTCTCTTACTCTTCTTCTCTCTCTCTCTCTCTTTCTCTCTCTTAAGCTCTTTCTCTCTCTTCTCTACTCTCTTACTCTCTCTCTCTCTCTACTCTCTCTCTCTCTCTTTCTCTCATCTCTCTTTCTCTCTCTCTCTCTCTCTATATATATATATATATATATATATATATATATATATCTTTCTCTCTCTCTCTCTCTCTCTCTCTCTCTCTCTCTCTCTCTCTCTACATTTTAATTAAGTTAAACAAATACGAGAATACGTTATATATTTCCTATGACAATTTGCCCGAGATATGTGTGCGTTATCTAACATTCTCAATGTGTTACATAAAGCATGTTAAACACCTGGGGGACACGCCCCATTTGTCAGGAATAAAACGTGTCTTTCATATAGATAGTATGCGCTTGACTAAGAAGCTCACAACATTGCCATCCGGAAGCATAACGGACCAACACACAAAACTATGTGTAACCTTGAGCGTTTATAGTCTGGTTAATACAGTTTAGTGAGAATTACTCGTAAACGCGGATGGCACAAAGCAATAACAAAACCAGAGTGACGACATCTTCTTTACCTTTTAACTAGGCTACTCTCCAAAATGTCGAAACAAAATATAATATGTGAAGCAGTACAGAAGAAAGAAAGAAAAATACAAAACACACCAAAAAAAAAAAAAACACAAAAAAACAAACAAACAAACAAACGAACAAACAAACAAAACAAAAACACTTGAGCTTTTTATATGGCGCAATATCCACTAAACACGGTCATAGCGCTTTACAAAGGGTCACTGACCAACAAGCAACTCGTAACAAGTAGAACGAGACATGACACAATATTACAAATATTTTTCTGACACTGTTAACGGCTGGTACTCATTTTACACCTGAGTACGGGTGAGAGACTGTGAGTAAAGAGCCTTTTCCAAGGACTCAACTCTCAAACCTTAAACCTCTCTATTTATAAATACAAATTGTCTTTCTAGAGTCCGGCAGTTAACATATTAATTTAGGAGTTACCGTTGTATGAATTCTGTATAATATACAATTATTATAAACACTAGTGACACACACACCTGCCTGACTTGTATATTTTTATTATTACATCTAAATCCCCCAAAAACCTACTCGTGTCACCATAATTAATACTCATTAACTGCCGTACTCTGGAAAGACGTGTATTTAAAGATTTGGCCAGAAAACTCATCCTTCAAATATCGATCGATTTAAATGATCCTCGTCTTAGCAAAAACTCTCAAACCTCGCGTAGTCTTCTTTAAGAGTTCGAGAGTTTTTGCCAAGATGAGGGTCATTTATATCAATCGATATTTGAGGCAAGAGCTTTCCGGCCAAAATTTTAAATACGATTTTATCCAGAGTCGACTTGACTGGTTAATACATACCAGTGTAATAAACGACAAGAGAAAACATAACATTATCGAGGGGGGGCGGGGGATACTAACTGCTGGACACTCTAAATGGACCAAAGAAATGGTCCGTTCCTGATCTGTGACCCCGGGCACGCGAGGCATGTTATTGTTTCTTACCTGAGAAAGGCTTTTTTTTCTCACCTCTCTGCTCTATTGACCTCAGGACACCTTACTTTTTCGGCATTCTGCAAGTTTTGTGTTCGTGGATAGCTCACACGGTAGAGCCACGCTCTCACCTGCCAGGCGGAGTTGTCGTACCAATAAGGTCGTAGGTTCAAACCCCACCACCGCCGCGAAAAAAAATTTTTATTCTCTATTGTCTTCTGGCACTTTTCTACTCACTTCATATCTTGTTCTGCAAGTTTTGACAGACAATTGTACTCTGAAAAAACGCGTATTTAAAATTTTGGCCAGAAAACCCGTCCTTCAAATACTGATCGATTAAACTGACTCATCTTGCCAAAATCTCTTATACCTGGGACTCCCGTGAAGTCTCAGGTTTGAGAGTTTTTGAAAAGAGGGTCATTGAAGTCTCAGGTCTAAGAGTTGTTGGCAAGATAAAAGTAATTTAAATCGATCGATATTTGAAGGACAAGAATTCTGGCCAAATTTTAACTACGAGTTTTACCAAGAGTACGACAGTTAACTGGTTAAAGACTTCCGATTTGAACTTTTAAAATGTGCCCAGGAACTCGTCCTTGAAATATCGATCGATTAAAATGACCCTCATCTTGCCAAAGACTCTTAAACCTGGGACCTCGCGAGTGTCATACTACAAGAGCACAAAGCCACACGTTTACGTTGACACGAATCTTTGTATTTGCGATTAGTTTCCCTTTATGTTTTTTGGGGTTTTTTTTCAATATACCAACATGACACTTATATCGACATTATACCGGAGTTACGGCCTTGTCGATATATCCGTCGTTCTTGGGCCTATAATCAATACAAACATTATCACCCTTCATCTCCACCACTTTCTTCTAAATTGATTGAGCGCTGTTAAATTAATGACACACTTTTTGTAGTAATCGATGTGATAAAAATTTTAAACCATTACATCGTACTATGAAGTCTCTCTCTCTCTCTCTCTCTCTCTCTCTCTCTCTCTCTCTCTCTCTCTATCTATCTCCCTCTCTCTCTCTCCAAAGGACAAATCTCTCTCTCTCTCTCTCTCTCTCTCTCCAAAGGACAAATCTCTCTCTCTCTCTCTCTCTCTCTCTCTCTCTCTCTCTCTCTCTCTCTCTCTCCAAAGGACAAATTAGCAATTTTGTGTCTTTCATATTATATCTGCTTACCTGCAGACAATGCAGTTGTATCGTTTTTTGTCTGCAGGATGTGTAATATACATGTTGACCCACTGGGCAGATCCATGGCATGTTCGGGGGTGTCCGGGCCAGGTTATTTATTGTTCCAGGGCAGAGAAGCTCTCAAAGAGTAAGAGAGAGAAAAAAGAGAGAGGGAAAAGTAGACAGTTTTTTAAAAATAGTAATGTTAGCCAGTTGTTGGAACAGGAGAAGGTGGAGGGTATAAGTGACATTTGATGATGTGAAGAATAGGAAAGTAATCTGTAACGGACTATGTTGTTGTTATATAATAATAATAATGATGATAATAATAATAATAATAATAATAATAATAATAATAATAATAATAATAATAATAATAATAATAATAATAATAATAATAATAATAATAATAATAATAATAATAATAATAATAATAATAATGATAATAATAATAATAATAACAATAATGATAATAATAATAATAATAATAATAATAATAATAATAATAATAATAATAATAATAATAATAATAATAATAATAATAA
>NC_088360.1:10313890-10318890 GCF_034508935.2 Berghia stephanieae | reverse complement strand
TTCTTCCATCTTTTCAGATGTGAGTATGATATCAGATTTCAGCAGCAAAACACCATCCTCGTCCGCATCGGTGTTCTCTGATATGAGCCTTGTTTCAGACGAAGGTTACAACACATGTGAGTCAACGAGTCCTGATGGCAAGATGACACATTTGAAACGGCTCAGCACTGTATCTGGTTCGAACGATTCTACGCATTACTCACATACCACATCAAATATGTATTCTAACAGTTGTGTTCAAAAGAATGAAAATAGATCTGAATCATGTGACAAAAATGGAAATAACATAATAAACAATGCGACTCTTTTAAAAGAATGTGATAATCACAATAATCGGGAATTTCGATATCAAAGAGAGATAACTCTTGAACGTTCAGCCCCCATTGTCCACGTCAAAGCTATATCGAGGCAAATGTCGAATTCGCATGATAACCAACGCAATGTTTACAAGAAGCCTTCAAGACAGACAACTGTTTGATTGCCAGAAGCTTCTTCATTAAGGCTGAAACAATTTTACATCCCACCTCTCTCTCTCTCTCTCTCTCTCTCTCTCTCTCTCTATCTATATATATATATATATATATATATATATATATATATATATATATATCTCCCTCTCTTCTCCTCCCTCCCCCCCTCTCTCTCTTTTTCTCTCTCTCTCTCTCTCTCTCTCTCTCTCTCTCTCTCTCTCTCTCTTCATTTCGTATAAGGAATGAGCGAATGGGAGAGGGAAAGAGTTGGATAGAAAGAAATAGAGAATGCAAGAGAGAGAGAGAGCGAGAGAGAGAGAGAGAGAACGAGAGAGAGAGAGAGAGAGAGAGAAAGAAAGAGAGAGTTTGTGTGTGTTTGTGTGAATATGTGTGTGTGTGTGTGTGTGTGTGTTTGAAGAGAGACAAAAAGGCTGCATTTAAATAATAATTCAATGGGTTAAAGAAAAGTTCACGGTCATAAACATGTTTTCTTCTTTCGCTCTTTATGAACTGTGTAAATGCACGGCGATACCCTTGGATAATCTTTCTAATCTGTCATCTGAGACGAGCACGTCTGTAGAACATCGTTGAATACTAAGATTTCTTGTTGTCATGGAAAAAAGCCACCCAAATTGGTTTGAGTGAACTCATGGCTTAGGAGCTCCACTTTTTTCGCACGAAGTTATTGATTTTTTCCGTGGTGTTTTCCATGTTGTTGGAATTTTAGGATTGACTCATATTCTTATAACAAGTCTGATTACTTGTGCCTTTCGACTCAACTGATTTCGACTTTTTTTTTAGATGAGCTTTCATATAGCGTAATACTATCTTAATTGTACCCAAAGTGTTTTACATGCGGTTCTAAGGCAACAACTTTTAATACACAGAACGAAAAATCAATTCTCTCAATCACTTTTATATTGGGGGGGGGGGGGGAGCTGGGGGAGGAGAAACAGAGAAAAGACTATCACCGACTAGGTTCCCATTTTACAACTCAGTACGGTGAGAGAATATGAGTTGAGAGCTTTTCCAAGCATGTTACTTAACCTTTCGCCACCCAGAGTGGGACTCGAACCAGAGACCAGCAGGACCGAAGACGAATGTCATATCACGAGACCGCAAAACCGTTACACCAGTGTTTTTCTATGTGGATGGGCTCCTTTGGTCTTTTTTCTTCATGTTGGATCCAAAAACCAGCGTTGTTATGTCGTGCATTCACAAAACGCTTTTTTGTTATTTTGGACACAAACTTTTACTTGACACGTAATGTGACCCACCGTTCTAATGCTGGAAATTGAATTCATAGCCACACATTTGACACTTGGATGAATTTCTATCTATTATGGTCAAGAATAAATACAATTTCTTACACTGTTAAAAATTCAAAATTCGTCTTTTTTTTTTTTTTCGTTTTAATTCTATATTCCATTTTTGGATTCCGATTCATCGTGTACTTATTTAACAGGTCTGAGAACCCACATTATTATTATGGGCTCATTGTTGTAAGGGAAATATAGCCTACCCTCAAACCGACGCACAATATTGTCCATTACATCGATTTTTAATCAAGCACATAATTGTATATGGTTATCAGACCTTCAAATATCTGCTCCTAGATCCAGACATAATAACCGTTTTTAGACTTGAGGTCACATATTCATATATTAAAATAGATTTCTCGGGTTTAAGACTTTTCAAAATAGTTATGTTCATCGGGACCAATTGATATAATATGAAAGTAAAAGTATTCTGACCAAAAGGACAACAAACAAAAAAATGTTTTGTCTGGATGAAGAAATAGTCGTATTCAAAGTTTATATTCCCCTCTAAATCATACTAAAAAGGATAAAACGCTGCTTTACATAACAGGACGTCTTCTGGTTATGAAGACAACGAGGTATTATTTGGTAGGTCTTAGATAAATCCTACAAGTATTTCAGGACATGTATACGACATGTCGATGATTAACCAGGTATCAGGTTTGATGGTTTTTACCAAGATGAGGGTCATTTAAATCGATCGATATTTGAAGGTTTTCTGGCCACTTCTTTAAATACGTGTCTATCTTGAGTACGGCAGAGTTAACTGGTTAAGATTGCTTTGTTTTGTTTTTCTTCAATTGCTTAATAAGACAGGAATCGTCTTACTAAGGGATTTCGCTCCCGCCTTCTCAAAAGTTGTTATCATGAATAATCAAGGCACACAAGCTACCAATTCCACGTTATGATACGCGGAATGATTGAATGCTTTATACGATGTTATAGAAATTATGATTGTCTCATTATCCCATTATCATTACCTGGTTTAAGAGGCAATGGTCTGTCTTACTGTCATCAGAAGCATCAGAGGATTTGATAGTTGATCATTGATCGAGTTTTGTAGAACATCACAAGAGATCCGATGTTTTATTTTTCTCCTTTACGCAATTTTCTTCATCCAGTTCATTCCGACATAATACCAGATTGACACTGTGGGTCACCAATAGGCTTTCACCGAGTAGTGCTATTGTAATATTGCTATTGTCAATTACAATAAATAACAACTCCTTTCGTCCTGTACAAAATTGACCAACTATAAAATCAGTGATGTAAGATGTACTTGCGATGTGCATGTAAATTGTACCTAGGTATTGCATCTTATTACGAGTATTGTTAGATATGTACAAAAGGTATGCTGGGGAAGAATAAAGTCCGTGTAAGAGAATAAGACTATGAGGAAGACGCGGAAGAAGAAGAAGAAGAAGAAGAAGAAGAAGAAGAAGAAGAAGAAGAAGAAGAAGAAGAAGAAGAAGAAGAAGAAAGACGAGGAAAAGGAAAAGGAGGCGAAGGAGGTGGAGGAGGAAAAAGAAAGATGATGGTGAGGAAGAAATAGAAGAAGATGACGAAGAATAAGAAAAAGACGAAGAAGAAGAAGAAGAAGAAGAAGAAGAAGAAGAAGAAGAAGAAGAAGAAGAAGAAGAAGAAGAAGAAGAAGAAGAAGAAGAAGAAGAGGAAGAAGAAGAAGAAGAAGAAGAAGAAGAAGAAGAAGAAGAAGAAGAAGAAGAAGAAGAAGAAGAAGTTATTACTACGGTGTGATTATTTTTCAGTTTTGATATGTTTAGAGTTTATCATTAGATAACAAAGATTATGATAACATATCGTAGAGAGCTTTCGTGTAAATACAGCTAATTTTAATATGGACCCACACAATACTTTTGTGATGTCCAGTGATTATTGCCGATGTATGTAAATACCACATTTGGAGGGAATAATATTGCAGAATAAACTTCTCAAGTCATTCAAGTTTTAGTGCTTTGTCTTTGTATTTATTTCTTGTTTGTTGTTTTGTTATTGTAAGATTTTCTCTTCTTTTTCTTTCTTTTTTTTTCTTTTTTTTTTTTTTTTTTGGGGGGGGGGGATACTTTTCAAATTATTACATATGTAAATACAACCCCGATAAACAGCGCCTGAATGTGTTTCAAGAAAGCGGCATCAACTTTACATACACAAAAACAAGTTTTCGTTCTCTCTCCCTCTCTCCCTCTCTCTCTCTTTCTCTCTCTCTCTCTCTCTCTCTCTCTCTCTCTCTCTCTCTCTCTTTTCTTTTTTCTTTTCTTTCTCTTCTCTTTGGCCTAACTTAGGGGAAATAACCGGGTAAATTGCAAAATCACAACTAAGATGACTACAGTTATATCCCTTGAAAATCTTACATTACCCCTCCACCACGCTTGATGTAGAGGGCAGCTCATCTACAAGGATTGGAACAGCTTGGAATTAGCCACAAGTCTCAATGAATGGGTAAAAAAAAATAGGTGAGCAACATTTTTTTCCTGTTTAGGATAAGAAGCCATGGGTTTGGCTTCACAAGTTAAGAAGAATTAATTGTTATCCAGTTTTGTTTTGCTCTGTTTTTTTTATTCGAACCTGTTTTGTGTAACACAAACGAAGGTTGCCAACGTCTTATTTTCAACTCATGGCACTAACACGCCACTGCAATCAAAGTGTAATATTCTGCATTATTACACTTGTAATCCACTTGTAATGCGAACGTAAAATGTTGCCCATATTATATAGAGAGAGTTATTTCCCCTGAAATGTGGCATATTAAAAAAAATCAGGTCTTTTTTTCTATAATTGAGAATTTTGTATAAAAGCAAACCAAGAAGCATACAGATTTCATCATCACTGGTCTGAACTCTTGCAAATAAACAATAGTGACTAGGACAGAATCATGGGGTTTTGTCAAAACATGATTGAAACAATCTTTCAAGTGCGTTTCGAGATCTTACGCTTGTGTGTGGGCAAGCGTTGTCATGATGAAGAATGGATGCATTGTAAGGCCTAAAACGTGAAGTAAAATTTTTCTTTCAAGACCTCTTTATAACGATCTTAATTGATGTTGACACCATTTGGTGAACATTCTGTGTGGATTATTTTGCAATCTAAATTCCCCCCCCCCCCCTCACAAAAAAAAATAAATACTGTTCTCACATTGATGGGATGAACTGTAACACCTTTTATGAAAAGTCGTTTATGAATATCCACAGGGCTA
>NC_088360.1:10301390-10303890 GCF_034508935.2 Berghia stephanieae | reverse complement strand
ATTGATAGATCATAATATTGTATTTTCATATCAAAGGCATTTAAAGGATATAATCGTCGTGCACTTACTTGCAGATCTGATAACCCAATTCATTATGGGCTCATTACTGTAATGGGAACTTTTTTAAAATGACACAAAATAATTTCGTTCGGGTGTCAGACCAGCATAATATTATGTACATGTCGGATATTGTCCTAAATTTTGAGTCTTTAGCCATGTTATGTTATGTAATATGATATTCATCATATCCAATCGGTATTAAGTTGGGATAAACTAGATGAAGACATTTTGGCACACATTGTAAATGATCTAGTGATTGAAAATAAAAACAAGAGTTGCTTTTATTATTGAGATTTAATGCGTCAAGAACAACGTCTACATAAGCATGTCTGACATCCGAACGCAGTATAGGGCCTAGTTTAATATCGTTGTATTTGGCAATATTTTGCATCATTTTCTGAGGTTTCCATTACAACAATGAGCCCTTATGAATTGGGTTATCAGACCTGCAAATATGTTCACGTTGGTCAAGAACAAAATTAACGACCGACCGCTCGTAGACCTTCCGGTTCACAGCGGTCGCAACAATTAAGAAGATAAAAACAACGAAACGCCAAATGGACCGATTTTGTGTCAGTGCGTTATAATAATAATATAGATGTAGCTATCAAGATGTTGTGAGTTGTTACAATTATCAGAATAACTAATTTTTATTGTTTATTCTTAACCCTCTCCTTACCACATACAGCAAATTCGTCACATTCGTTACGACACCTACATTTGTTTTTATTCAGATTAAACTTAACTTTAAAAAAAAAGTTTAGACATTAAAGTCAATTTTCAATGTCAATATCCATCCCGAGTCCTGAAAAATAGGTATTCAATTTTCTTCTTTAAAAAAAAAAAACAAAAAAAAGTATTAATTATTTTTGGATTTTTACCCTATGTTTCGTTTGATTTACGAACTATGAATTGAACATTAGATCTCATAATAAGTGGAGGTGGTTAAGTGTTTGTGTCAGGACGGCGTGCACATATTTGCAGGTCTGATAACCCAATTCCTTAAGGGATCATTGTTGTAATAGATAGATAGATAGATAGATAGATAGATAGATAGATAGATAGATAGATAGATAGATTGATAGATAGATAGATAGATAGATAGATAGATAGATAGATAGATAGATAGATAGATAGATAGATAGATAGATAGATAGATAGATAGATAGATAGATAGATAGATAGATAGATAGATAGATAGATAGATAGATAGATAGATAGATAGATAGATAGATAGATGGATAGATAGATAGATAGATAGATAGAGAGTAAGAATGAGAGAGAGAGATAGATAGAGAGAGAGAGAGAGAGAGAGAGAGAGAGAGAGAGAGAGAATGACTGATTTATTCTAACAAACATTTTTGCTATCTTAGCCATCATTAGATATTAAGCTTAATTTTTCGATCGTCCAAAGCTTAGACAAAAAAATGCGCAGAGGGTCATCGCCGCTTAAATTAATCTGGAGATACTTACTTTCATCTTCAATATCTTTTTAAATATTAATTATCCGAGCTCCAAGCAGCAATATTGCATTGCATTCATCATGAGGAATTCCAACAGGAGAAAACAAAACCAACATTTTACAAGATACGTCTTTATATCTGTAAATATTTTCATGGAAACGAGAAGGAGAGGAAAACATTGGAGGAAATCGTCAATGAGCAATCACATACAATTTTATATTGATTAACGTTTCCCACGTTTTCCTTGACTTGACAGATTCAAGTCGGACTGAAGACGCGTTTCCCACGGAGAGTTCAACTCGGTAACAACTCTGCAGATCACAATGATTCTTCAAAACCATCGAATCATGACTGTCATTTACCTCATCTTTTATGTCGCCATGGTGACGGTCACTTCCGGAGGAGACGTGTGTGAGGATCATTGTCAGTACCGATATCCGGACTGCCCAATGTTAGGGAAAGATTACGGAGTTTACATGCCATCAATGCAGGGAATGGTCCTCAATTTCGATGAATCCCAAGACTGCAGTTTGCTGGTTCAACAATGTCTTCGGTCATGCAGAAATTGAACGTTTTGACTCTATGTGAATACGTGGATATTTTTATATGTAAATGAAATGAGGAGTGGACTCAATTTTGAATTGCAAAATAATTTCTTTATTGTTTTAGATTATCATTTTTGCCCATCAATTCTAGTGATCAGACAAAGTAATATATTGTATAAAAGATGATGCCTTGCATTTTTAGATACGATAATAATAATAATAAAGAAAACATAGAAATGTTTTATTTAAGATATAGTCATGCGTAGATGATTTCTTTTTTTTTTCTTTTTATTCCCAAAAATACAAAAGTTATCGGACAAATTGTCCCCCCCCCCCCCAATCCACCAACCGACTTCACCATCGTTATCTTTAAGTAATGATTACTCAACAGTCTTTATTTGTGCCACTCCTGAACATGATCAGTGCCTGGTT
>NC_088360.1:10208890-10296390 GCF_034508935.2 Berghia stephanieae | reverse complement strand
AGAATCTGCCACAAAGATCACAACAGAAATAGCTTTTCTAAAGTGTCGAAAAAGGTTAGAGTGTATCAATTTTGCCAACACTGTTGACCTTTTGAAAAGCTATTCCCACTATTCTTTGGTTGCAAATACAGTGGGTTTGTTAGTTTTTTGTTGTTTTTTTTTAACGATGACGACATTTGACTCATACATTCCTGTGAAGTAGTAAATGTAAATGTTGCTGCTCGAAGCTCGATTAAGTAAATAACAATGTGAAATTGAATGTAAGCTTCAATTTGATATACGAAAAGAGACAAAATGGACATTTCGGGTTTCCCCTTTATAAAAAAACCCAGAATGAATGAAACACTTCAGACGAATGAGATAATGTGGTAGCTGCTTCTCACTACCACATTATCTCATTCGTCTGAAGTGTTTCATTCATTCTGTTGTTTTTTTATAAAGGAGAAACCCTAAACACCCATTTTATATCTTTTCGTCTATTAAATTGAAGCTTACATTCAATTTCACATTGTTATTTATTGTGAAGTATGAAAACGTCAAGTGTATATGATGCAAAGGAAGCAAGATTGATCCGGGTGATGTCAAGATGTCTCTGGTCCTCCTGTCCACCAGCAATGACTGGGTAACGGTGTCTGGTGGAGAGTACTTTCCGATAGACTAGCGCTCTATCCAAAGGATAGCAAGCAATTTATCTTGTTAGTTTCACGCTATAGAAACCAGGATAAACTCCGGCTCCACGGGCCTAGTTATATTCTGAAAGACTACTTCGTAACCTCATAGCCCGACACTGAGCAAAAAAATTAAGTCACAAAGCAAGGCGACGATCACCAAAAGAAAATGAATAATCAATTGTATGCAATAGTTTCACCAATGGGACCAATCATATTGATGCTATGCATTTTAAGTAAAATAATTACAATGTCTGCCCATCAGATTAATTGCACCAACACGTAAAACTGTGTGTGACCATTAATGATTATACATAGTATAGTATGATTGATAGAATTTAATGAGGACTAATCACCCAAACTAGCAGTCTATAAACACGAACAAAAAGTTCAGTGACGTCACCTTCGTTCATTATATGATTCAGTTGGGTATAAAATAATACGCTATCAGAACAATGACAGACGCCCTTATGAAATATTTCTCCGACGAGCAGAAAAGCGTGTCCACAGGGGAAAAAAACCTTATAAATCTGGTCATGTTTTGACCTTTACACATTCTGATCACAAGACTTATGAAAAGTTCTAGCCAGCATGAAGAATAAAAAGTACAGATTTTATTTGTTTAGAACCATGATGGCTGCCGTTTCTGGGCGACGTGACATCAGACTATTGAATCCAATACGAGAAAATTATCGTATATTTTACTAAAACTAGTTGAATAAACAGTTCTGTGGTTAACTTTTTAACTCGAAAATTTAGAATGAAGCATATACCCTGATATCAACCGATAACTGTGAACCAAGATCCTGAGCCACACATGTTCCACATCCCCCCCCCCCCTCCTCCTTGATCAATCTATCAACAAACAAAACTATCTGTATCCTAAAACGTTTATATATAGAATGAAGTTGACGTCACTCGAGTCTTTGTTATTGGTTTTTGCCATCCGCGTTTATGAGTACTTCTCACTAAACTGTATTAACCAGACTATAAAAGTTCATGGCTACACTTAATTTTGTGTGTTGGTCCGTTATACTTCCGGATGGCAATGTTGTGGGATTCTTAGCCAAGCGCATACTATCTATATGAATACACACATGGAATAACCACGATATTGACTTGAACATGACTTCAGAAAAATTGTGGAGCGGCCATTTCTATCAATAATGATGAGAAATAAAACGTATGGAGAAATGCCAGATGAAAACAGAGAATGAACATATCAGTGTCAGAGAGACGGGCGTGGGATTCAACTGATACGACACCCACCGCCTGGCTGAGAGAGAGAGAGAGAGAGAGAGAGAGAGAGAGAGAGAGAGAGAGAGAGAGAGAGAGAGGGTCAGCTCCCACTGAGTTATGCAGCCATAGAAAAACATGGCGTTCAAATCTAGTACCTCTCGTGTGGACTTCTCTTCTTTCAACTACTGAGGGGATCCCAGCGAGGCCGGCTGAGCCAACCCCGCCAACTTTCAAAGAGCGAGCAATTAAACTATGCACTATTCAAGTAAAAGTTTCAAACGGGCACCAATTTCTTTTATTTGTTATGAAAGATACCTGGTTTGTGAGAGCTTGACATAATTTACATCACTGACAGTCACAAATAAATGAACTGTGACCCAGTGATAGATGCCTTAAGATAATTACTTGCGAAGAAGATATGTGTTGGACTACCCTGGAAAGAACAGCTTAAAGGTAAGGTCATGAATAATACAGTTTTATCTGAAATGCCTCAAATCCCATTTGAGAATATTAGAGGCAAAGCCTGAATAAAACGATCAATATAATCAAACCATAAGAGAGATGGAAGATGCAAAAATAATTTCTGAGGTAAGTAATGAAAGGTATCCTGAAAGAGTACTCAATTCACACGCAAAAGGGTCGAGATCGATCCCGGGTGCAGTCGATATTTTTTTTCTAACCCCATGTCCACCCGGCACTGATTAGAGCTGGGCTGTCGTCTACAGTCTCTTCTTATAATACCCAAACCTTTCGAGAGGATTAACTATGTTTTTTTTTTGTATTTTTGTTTTTTTTTTTTTTTGTTTTTTTTTTTGTGTTTTTTTTACGATGTTTGGGTCTTACAATCCGAATTGGAGATTTTCTGTATCATGTGCCCCTTGATGGGTAGGTTGGTGGGAGGGAATTATATAGAAAGTTATATTGTCTTTGAGGGAAAATCTTGGCGTTGATGATTAGAGTCTGTAGTTGGAGACAGCATAGAAAACGGTCACCCTCTCTCCCCTTCACATTTCTTACCATGAAGAGGCAGTCATTTGACCACGGTAAACATAGAGCCTTTGATGATTGTCAATAATGATAACGTTAAAAATTAAATCGAAACGAGGGATGAACACCTATCGATGTATTGGAGACGGTGGCAAGATGAGTATTTAAAAAATTGCCTTTGCCCAATAGCAAGGATAAAAATGTACAATGAGAAATTTGTTCTAAGTACTCATCAGAGATAAGAGGTGAACTGCACTAGCCTATGTGTGTGATTGAGGAAGTTATATGGGGAAGGGATGGAATCATTAGATCTGTGAAAGTTGAAACGAAAACAGGCATTTTCAGACGACCTCTTCAGAGAATACATGATCGAGAACTCAAGAGTCAGAGTATCTTTTCATTCTAATGAAACGCCATTAAACATATCTGTACCTGAATCAGATTAGAATGAAAACCAAACGAGTTGAACAAAAAGCGAGGTCAGGTGTGTCATTAGAACCTCAAATTGTTATTAATTATAATTTAATTAAAAAGTGTAATGTGGTTGATTGGATTTTATTTCTTGTGGTCAAAATTAAATAGACCTCTAGATAGACGTCTAAGTCATTTCTCCTTTTATGTAAAATCTGATCGCTATTTGTTGTGGGTTAAGATATTCATGATAGAGTTGTGTCATGTTTACTTCAGTAGAACTAACGTGGGGGGGGGGGGGGGAAGACTGGGCAGAACATGTTAAAGTGGCGACTTTCGACGGACAGTCAGGGTACGTGCGGACAACCTAATGCAGACTATAGAGCACATTCTCTTGCCTGGAATAACAAGAAATGAAGTGAGGAGAAAAGTGTCAGAAGACAATAGAGAATAAAAACTTTGCGGCGATGGGAGCTCGAACCCACAACCCTACTAATACGACAACACCGCCTGGCCACGAGAGGGTAGCTATGCAATCGACACCATCCACCACTCAAAAAAACAAAAAACAAAAAAATGTGGTATCAAGCGTAATGTCTATCTTGAGCCGCTCTCCCCACTTCTTGAGGTAATGGGTTCAACACGTAAACTTTGGTAGCCAGCAGTTAAGCTTAATATGTAGCTATATTCTCAACACAAACATATAACATAGAGACGATTGAGACATTGACTAAGCTCCAGTATTGGGGGTGAATATGATTCAGAAAAGTGAGTGGAGCAGGCACTTATGTTGATATTAACAAGAAATTAAGTGGTTCGAGCACCCATCGCCATAAAGTTTGTATCTTCTATTGTCTTCTGGCACTTTTCTACTCACTTCATTTCTTGTTATTATCAACGTAACTGCCTGCTCCACTCACTTTTCTGAATTAATATTCGTCTCCAATATGAGATGATTTAGATTGATGATCATGTTCGTTCAATGGTGGGGATAATGATGTATTCTATTAAGTTACTGGGTGGATTGCGTTGGTTTACACTGACGTATACCTATTTGCAGGTCTAATAACCCATATTGTTATGGACTCATTGCTGTAATGGAAATACTCTCAAACCAACGCAAAATATCGTCCGTTACAACAATTTTGATTCAAACCCATAATTGCGTTCAGTGCCCGTTTTCATGAACAAGGACTAGATTTGGTAATTTACTAGTCTAGTAAATGACTAGCTAGTCTTAAGCCAAAAAGAAGCAAATGTCTTTTAAAAATCGGATTTCATGAACGCTTTCTAGTCTCGGACTAGCTAGTCACTTGCATGGAAGTGGGCGTTGTAAGGACGGTGAATATTCGGCTATTTTGTGCGGGTAACATCACCTCTCAACTACATGAAGATAGGAAAGATACACACGCCGTTATACTTACAACGCAAAGGCTTTCCAAACTGGAAATAAGCGACACGTGTGATAATGACTGTCGACAGTTATAGACCGCAATGATGTCCATCGTCGACTGTCAATTCTATATTTAGGCCAATGTCAGTTTCATTGAGACAACGAACACCGAGATTGAAACTCAAAGAAATTGAAATTTAAAACAAACAAACAAACAAATAAAAATAACAAAACAAAACAAACAAATAAATAATAATAATAATTATACAAAAGAGAAAGTGTGTTCTGATTAATCACATAATTTCAGTCAATTGCAATGTCAACAGAATAACTTTTGCCTCCACTATACTTTCTAATATTTTTTAAATTTTTGGTTGTTCTTTGACGCAAACCCTTCAATTTCGGAGTCTCTTGTTCACTCAACCCTCAACTCCGAGCCGATAGATTCAGTTTTTATTCTTTAATAAAAAAAGTTTTTACTCACAAAACTTTGTACTTTCGACGATCTGCACTTATCTTATAGTTTTTTAAAGCCAGTGCAATGGCAACAGAACACTTTTTGCCTCTGTCATTCGTAATCGACGTATTTTCTTTCCGAAGCGAAGCGCACTCAATGTAAAACATAGCTGCTGTCTTGTTGACGCTATGACGTCACCTGGTAACTAGACTCAGACTAAAGCATGAAGTCATGCTTCGGCAAATGACTAAAACTTAGTTCGAATGTGCCGTGATTTTAGTCCCGGACTTGCTTAGTCAGCTCACATGAAATCCGATTTTTTCAAGTCATTGACTAAATTCAGAGATAGTCAGAGCTAAGCGCTAGTCCGCGTTCATCAAAACGGCCCCTAGGTATTAGACCTGCAAATGCGTGCATGTCGGTGTGCACTATTTTAAACACTCCTAGTGTTTCTCTGTTAATAGACTACGGTCAAAACATACAAGAACAGCTGCCAACATGCACAAATGGGGGCTCCAAGAATCACCAACATGCCCAAAGTGCAACCAAGCACCACAAGATGCAAACCACCTCGTACTAGATGGCCCAGAGACAAAACTTGAAGGGGGATTTGAAACCATCAACAAATGTGATGATGACTTCCGAACCTGGATTGATACATTGAACATAGAAGTGTAGCCGAACGATACTACTACTACTAATGTTAACATGTAAATGGAGGGCTGGAATGTAAAAATGGTCTGAATTATGCAATTAGAAACTCTCACGACAGGAGCGAACCTTCCTACTACTCCTAGTTTACCAATAATTGGGCTATCGTCATTCTGATATAATCGAACCCTCTTTATCTTTCTTGTTTTACTTTTCTCCCCTCCTAGAATAACATGGAATTTTCTAGGTCCGATCATGCTTGAGAGGAGTTTGAGAGTTTTCTTGCACGGTATTATTCTGTCCAATGTCAACATAAATCCTCCAGTCCAGACTGTATCATAGGTCGCAGAGAAGTCGATTAGGATGGCCCCAGTCTTCAGTTTATTTTCAAACCCCGATTCTATAAATGATGTAAATGCCAAAACTTGTTCAGTTGTTCCTCTCTGTGGTCTAAAACCTGCCTGCTGCACTGGTATTCATTTGTCTACATAAGGGGTGATTCTTGTAAGTAGGACTCTTTCTAGTAATTTGTACAGGCAGCATAGTAGTGATATTGGTCTGTAGCTGAATAGCTTCTTTCATTTCATTTGGTGAAACTGGCATTGAGAAGAATAGGCCTTGAGCAGGTTGTGATTGTAATATTTGCTGGTATTCTGTTATGATATTATTCTTAAAGTTGTGGTTTGGCTTGTGCTTTCCTCTTTGTTTTATTTCTTTGGCTATTTTATCCATCCCTATTGATGGCTCTGTTCTTATATGGGATGACTCAGGAATTAGTTTTTTTTTTTATTGTTTGCTATGTATGCGGCTCGAGTGAGTCAGGTCAAATTTTTCAACTACTTCAATCCACCTCTCTTTTCGGTTTTCATGCAGAGACTGTAACTGTAACAGTTTCTCCACTATATTTTCATCATGAGTGTCCTCATACTTATTGAGCAGTTATGAGCAGTTCTTTTCTGCGATATGTCCAGCAAGGGATATATTGTTTTCGGAAACCCCTTGGTATGTGTTTCTTTGAGGTACCAAGAACAAGTTTAAAAATTAAAAAATTGAGCGTTATATAGAGCAATATCCACTAAATGTACTCAAAGCGCTTTACAATGGGTCCCTGGTCAACAGCAACATTTAACATGTAGTACGGGACATGCCGCCTGTTAGGCGATATTACAATTTTTCGGACGTTAACGGCCAGGTACTCATTTTACACCTGAGTACGGTGAGAGAATGTGAGTAAAGAGCCTTTTTCCAAGGACTCAACTATGCGCCGAGCGCGGGGCTCGAACCTAGGACCTTCCGATCCGAAAGCGAGTGTCATACCACAAGAACACATAGCCGATATTTTCGTATTTTGGCTCTGCTCTTGGACACGTATTGTCAATGGCAATAGAGAATGCATCCCAGTCAGCCTTTCGAAAGTTCCATCGGGATTTCGGTATTGATATTGTATCCTGGGGTTCTGAATGCCTATTGTCTCAAGAACTCATGAGAGAAAAATTTTGAAATATTGTAATGGCCGGACCTATGAAACTGTTCCTGGGCGGGGCATGGCCACCAGGGACCGTTGTGTAGCTCTGATTATCAAAGGTTGTATCCATATAGGGAAGCCGTTATCCTCTTTCTTTTTTTTTTTTTTTCTGTTTCCTCACATTATACTGAACATGAAAGTGGGGACCTTAAGGCCGTCTCAAGCACAAATCAAGGAGGTGGCCCCAAGCCAGCAAACTGATAGTAGCTACTAATAATTGTATTTATCAGGAACTCACAGCAGCAACAAAAAGACGAATAAACCAACTAACAAAAATATATAAAAAACCCGCAGAAAACATAATTTTTGGAGTACTTTCAAGAGATAAGATAAATGCATCTAAGTACTTAGGTATTTTTCGTTTGAGCGTCATAACACTGAAAAGATTTAGAGGGGTTATGGACATGGATATATAGATAACCATATGCTGTGCATTTTATGGCCTTTCATGAAGAAAAAGGTAAGTCTGTGTAAGACGGAAAACGTCTATACTCCCCCTAGCTAACGGAATTTTTTACCCGTACCCTTTCTGTTGTCACATTTGCTAAGGTGACATAGGCCTACGAGTAGCCTAACAGCGCCCATTACAAAAATGAAGGGTGTCTTATGTTTTGGTGTGAAGTGCCTTGAGCATGATGAAGAGCCATGGCATTAAATATAAAGCGAAATATCCACTCAATGTCTTGAGGCACTTTACAATTAGTCCCAAGCCAATAGCAACATTCAAGGCAGAACGAGACATGACATGACGCCTGTAAGGTTTTGTTAAAATTATTTTCAACAGAATGTTAGAGGTCAGGTACTCATTTTACACAGGAGTACGGTGAGATAATGAGGACACAACTTTGAACCGTCTTCAGCGGGATTCGAACCACGGACCGGCCACAAGTCGCAAAGCGGGTGATGTGCACCCAATATACCAGATATCAACCCATTTTCTGATCTGTCTCGCTAAATCTAATACTTCTAAAAGTGAACAGAAGAAGAGAATAGAAATAAAGATCCAGTACAATCGACCTGCCGTGACATGACAGGCTGACACGACATAACTTGCAGAGAGGTTTTTAAGTTCAGCTCCTCTAATTCGACCCCTTTTTAGCGTCAGCAGCGGACAATCATGGCCTTGGCCTGCCTGGTGAAACCGGACGAAGCCACGCGCATTGCATTTTGGGAATGATACACACACTGTCGGTTCGCTTCTTGATGCGGCCATGAATTCTCAGTGGAAATAATAGGGAATTTTCCCGTTGTTTATTTCATAAATACTGTGACAATGTTTTTGGATATGTAATAGACATTTTGTGTTGCTGGAATGGCCCGTATACGCTGTAATTATTGCCAGAATGAGATAGTTGGTCATCGTTTACACTGTAATGAGTGTGTAGAATTTGACCTTTGTTTACAGGCAAGTGTGACGTCACTTTCATCGCTTCTAAATAGGATTTAGGGATTTTTATTTTTTTCCGGTTGAATGTCCATTGTGTATTTACTTATGATTATTGTCTCGATGTCATTGAAGTGTGTTGATAAATGAAGCTTATTATATGCTAACCTATTTGTAAACGTTTTCATTGCAGTGTTTTTCTCTCGGAGCTGAGCTTGCGTCTCACAAACGAGACCATCCATTCACAATCAAGGTACGTGTGTTGCCAGTTTGGAGACTGTCCTACATTTGTGGTTTTGAAATTTATTGCATTTTGCACATTTCCTAAAAAGTAAAGAGGGATTCCACTTCTTGTTTTCGGTTTATATTTGAATGATAGAATGTAACAGAGACTATCTGTTCAAAATTTGGGGTTTATTCTTTTCTTTTCCAATAATTAGATGCGACTTAGCAGGACACACTATTGTTGCCACAAAGAAATTCGTAACGAAACTAGCGTTACACAGCTGTTGCATAGCATAATGTGTGCTGTGTGTAAAGGGTTCCTGTTTCTAATTTTAGTAAGTGTGTCAACCTCTTTGTGGGAAAACGAAACCTAAGAATTTAGACGAAGTAGAAGTGTTGACTACCTAGTCTTACTTATGTTTTCCTCTTGGCTCCTGTCTCGTTCTCAGATACATATTGACATTGATACTATTTGGGGTTTTGAGCCTAAATGATATTTATTAACAGGCCTAATAATTTAAATAGAATTAACCTCTGGGTCCTGGGAGTTAGTTAATTAAAATAAAATTGAAAACACGCAGTGTCACCGCCACGGTGGTGACACTCTTCTCTTGTCTTTATTATTAGTATTTCTTGCAAGTATAGGTCTTCATTCTTTTATATGTATTTTTAAAAAATCTATCATATCAATTTTATCATCGTAGCCGTAGGGCCAAGTTCAAATGAACCTTTTTGCCTTTTTAACACAATTTAAATTTCAATTATTACTACTACTTACTATTGCTATTTATTGTTACTAATAAATAAGATGTCTGGTTCAAATCAAAGTATCTCCAGCAGTAGTACTAGATAATAAAAACCGAAATTGGTACCAGCTACTGTACCAAAATGAAAGATAAATAGATAATTATCCATTCTGAGCAACTTTTTATAATAATAATAATAATGATGCTCAGGTGCTAGATTTATCTATTTATGTTATTTTAAAATAATTTTTTCTTTCTTGTTGCTGTTGTTGTTATTATAAATGAATAAAGAAGTATTAGTCGAGAAAAAAATAGAATCATGGTCATGGATTTTATTGTTTAATTTTTATTTTGATAATTTGACGTATGTGTTTTTACTTTTTATTTGGTTTTTTTTTTCTACTGCCAACCACCTACTTAATATTTTCCACAAAATTTTCACATTTACTAGAATGATCAAGGACCTTGTATCTTTGAGGATTCGGAAAGATGGTCTCTGGCAGAAGAAAATATGTTGCTTGATGCTGTTGAGCAATATGGATTTGGTAATTGGTAAGTTTGGAAATTCTCATCAGTTGGCTTTTACTTTTGGTTTATCAATTGATCATGTAAAGGTTAAAAGAATGTTTGAAGCAACAATTGATAATCACCAAAAAAAAAAATGAAATTACGCCCTTTCGTAACAGCATCATTAGATCCCATTTCCTATGAAGAAGGAATATAGTTAATCCATCAAACAGGATGTCTGATGCCAACAGGAATCAACCATGTTGTCCAAAGTTCAACCACCACAAAGAAAATTTGGTCATTGCACCAAATTTTAGTCCAAATGACTTGTACATTTTGTGGGGTTTTTTGTGTGCAAATTTGATTTTGTCTTAATTTTTCATTTTCTTTTCTTTTTCTTTTCTTTTTTCTTTTTACTCGGTAATATCTCTAACAGGCCATGACTGTCATCACACAGGAAGAGTTCCAAATGCTACACATATAGAAGGAACGAAAATGACATCACCCAGCTCTTTGTTATTGTTTTTAGCCAGCCATTTTTATGAGTAGTTCTCACTAAATTGTATTAATTAGACAATAAACGTTTATATTTGCACACAGTTTTGTGAGCTGGGGCCCTAGCGGATATTATGAGTTTTTTTTAACTTCGCATTGCATTAATTGGGTAATTTTTGCTTAAATGAGATTGTATAGTATTTATACAATGCCCAGTGCAGTAGAATCCAGTGATTTCAAATTGTTTCATTAAGATTATTTTTATTTTTTCCCAGGAATGGAACAGCTGCCCATTTAGAGACCAGGAAACCGGTGGAATGTGAAGAACATTACAGGAAATTTTTCATTAATGGAATTATTGGTGATGGTGAGTTGTTTAATCTTCAAGTTATTGTATAACTTTACCACATGGATTTTAATCACATTCACATTGTGTTCGTGTTCATTATGTGTAACAAATGCTATAGTTTTATATATATATTGTTTTTTGTTTTTTTCCTCAGCCACTTTACAAGAAATCCCAAGACCCTGCATCACTGATCACACCAATACAAATGGTGGTATGTTGTTTATTATTTTTTTTCAATTTTTTTTTTATCAAGATGACTTTGTATATGACTTAACGGGGATGGGATTTCGAGGAAATAGTTCTAAATCTAGGATGTTTTTATTTTGAAGCTAAATCGAAATATGATTTGGGAATTTTGTCCCAATTATACTTAATGCAAAAAGTTTGTAAGAATTTGAAAATAAAAAGGTTGAAGGTCTCAACTAGGTCCAATCTCTGTAAAAAACAGATGACTGCCATAGCAGTTACATATTTTTCTTTACTCTTGTAGCTCAACTCGATTTCATAAAATCAGTGAATTTTTTGTGTAAATTTTGTAGTGATTTCACAGATTAAAAATGTGATTTTGGGGGAGAAAATATGAGTAAATCAGCATAAATATTAGAGAAAATATTGCATTGTTGATATTGATGTTGTTGTTGTCATTATTATTATTTTTGGTATTATTTTTTTATTATTATTGTTTTTTATTTATTTCAGGACTTGCTGGGCCATTATCCCCCAGTCTAACCATTCCAATCACACCACTTGATATTGGTCAGCAGCAACAGCAGGAACTTGGATATATGCCATATAGGGATGACTTTGAAAGGGTAATTGAATTAACCCTTTGTTTTTCCTTTCATGACTTCAAATCAATTTCGTAACTTTTTTTGGGTCAGTCATAAGCAGTAAACAGTGGTGCCAAGGCTTCAGTTTCACTGGAAAATAAATCTGGTCTGAAAAAAAAAAATCTGGATAACGGGCAACTTTCATCAACTTGTTCCAAGGATACCCTCCTTTCCTTCCAACCACCACATCATTATCACTACCACTACACCACCACATCATCATCACTCACTACTCACACACTATTCATAATACCACATACTAAACACACCCATCATCATATCATTACTACTCACACACTCCACCACTATCATCTCATACACTACCACCACCACACTCATCATTTTCATTACCTATATACTACTACTACCAAACACACTATCATACTGCAACCAAAAACCACACATAACTACCCCTGTACTACAACCACCGAATGTACAACACACCAAACGTATCACTACATACTACACAACACCAACATCATCATCACTACTCTACTAATAAACCCCACCACCACATCATCATCACTACCACTACTACAAACCAACACCACGTCATTATCACTACACTATATCACACTCAACACCATCATACTGCAACCACAACAACCAGCACATCATAACTACCACTAGTACTACAACACCCCTCATCACTCCACGAGTGCTACACCACTACTGTACAACACAAAGATATCACTAACTACTACAACCCACCACAAATATCACTACACCATATGCTACAACGCCACCACACTTCATCATCACTAGCATACTTTACAACCACCACCACATCACCACTACTATTACAACTGCCACCACCACATTATCATTACTATTCCTACTAACCACCACCACCACATAATCATCGTCCAATACTACTAAACCATACACATCATCTCTACCACACTACTACTACAGACACCACATTGAAATATCCTATGATGTTGCTGGTGTACGATCATGTGATGCGTTTCTCTTTACAGCCTATCTGCTTCTTTGGTTTGTGATGTATTTTTGACAGGGATATTTTTTTATGTAAATCTCTGCCCGTTGTCTGGTTTATATTTATGAATCTTTAGGTTATGATTTTGATTTACATTTGTACTATTTTTGTTAGATTGCTTGTTTTTTTGTTTCAGCGGTCTCTCATATAACCTCAATTGTGTTGAAAGAGACCTAAAGCAACAAACAGACAGACAGGCCACCTCATCATCATCACTACCACAACTACTTAAATCATCATTACCACATCATCATCACTACCACTACATCCACAACCACCACATCATCCCTACCGCCACTACAACTTCAACCACCACCACCACATCACCATTACTACCACTGCTGTTACAATAACCACTATCACATCATCATCTCAACCACTACTACTACAACTATCAACACCACATCATCCTCACTACCACCAGTACTACAATTACTACCATTAGGTTTTGGAGCTTTACTTCATTTGAATTAAGGACACTTTGGGATTGTATATCTTAATATAGTTCTAATCAGTTATCTGTTTACAATACAACATGTAAACACAATGCCATCCCAATTCCCTTTTCTTGTGTGCGTAAATTCCTCTTTCAGCATTGAAATTCCTCTGAGTGGTGTCAGAAATTCCTGTGAGCCAAATTTTACGTTGGCATCTCTGCAGTAAGTGAAGAAAGAGTCAATGCTTGTATCTTCCACTCAAAAATCTGAAATTCGATTGGTGGGGAAAAAATTTACCCTCCTTGGCCCTGGGGATATCACAATCTCTGTTCCTCATATATATTTGTTTTTCCCTTTGTTGTGCATGTTATGTCTTTGCCTGGAAAATCATTTTTTATTTAGGTAGATTTTTTTCTTCTTGGTTTATTATTTTTTAGATTTTGACAGATGAGTGTATTGTGGAAGAACAACTTCGTAATGCTTTAATCGTATTAAAAAGTATCACATCTTTGGGTAATCATGTAACTGCTCCAAGACGGAACCTATGAGTTATCTCTGACTAGAAATGAGAGTAAATTTCTCTATGGATCTATCTGTTTTGCCTTTCATTTCTCTCACTTTATACTGATTTTGATTGTTCTAATTGTTCAGAGAGCTAGAAAACTGAAAGGCAAACATCACAATTAGGCACTTTTAAAACTTCTTGACAAGTTTTTATCTTCATTGAAAAAACTGTAAAGAAATAAATGATGGAAGTTTTTAGTTCCGTTTTTTTAAAGAAATAAATGTAATGTGCAAGTATTGTCAGTGGAAATATTATTGTCTTTCCTTTTTATATTTACATTCTTTCTATCTTTCTATTTCTCTGTTTTCTTTTTTCTTTTTTTTCTTTTTTCTTTCTTATTTCTTCCCTTCCCAATCCAAATATTATATGTGTACTTGCGAATATGACAGAATTGTACTAAAGCTTGAGCTTTACAGTTTGTAACAAATTCCAATTACTAGCTATTTTGTATGATTTGGGTTGTGATTGTAATGGTATTGGCTTTCAATTTTTATAAACAGGAACATGACAATGGAGCAGAGAGCCTCATCAGCGGTTTGACATTGGGTCAAGAGGATGATGAGTTAGATATAGGTAAATTTATTCTCCGTATTCTTTTACTCATGTGTCTTTCTTTTTTAAAAATATCATCCTATTAATTATCAAAGAATAGAGTATTATGTTTAATTTTGGTGTGTATTGATGGCTAAATCAAGGGTCAAGAGGATGAGTGAGATAGATATAGGTAAATTTATTCTCTGTGTTCTTTTCTTTTACTCATGTGCCTCTCTTTTTTTAAAAATCTCATCCGACTGATTATTATCAAAGAGTAGAGAATATATGTGTAAATTGGGTGTGTATTGATGGTTAAATGTGAAGCTACGTGGTCTTGTATGACACTCCCTTGGATCACTCAGATCAAAAGGTCTAAGGTTCTAGTCCTGCTCTCCCGCAGCGTTTAGTTGAGTTCTTATCAAAAGCTCTTTCTGTCACTCTCTCTCTCTCTCTCTCTTCATTCTCAAGTGTAAAATTAGTACCTGGCCATTAACAGCGTTTTGTCTGTTGGAGAAAATTGTAATATCGCCTTACAGGCACCATGTCTCGTCCGCCGTGTTAAATGTTACTGTTGGCAAGGGACAGCTTATAAAGCGCTTTCAGCATGTTTAGTGGATTTGCACTATATAAATGCTCAAGTTTAAATTGCTATTAATTTGTTTTTGATCATGTCATGATAACCTGTTTCTTTGGATTTATTATGGTACTCTTTTTGTTTGGTTAAGAACCAGTGCAGAAATTCCAGCATTTGATACTTTGTAAAAGTCGATTTTTAATTATCCCATCCAATTTGAATTCTCCACAGCAATTAAACTTGCTCAAATTTCTAAATATCGGTTGAGATTACAAGAAAGAGATAGGCGGAAAAGAATTGCCAGAGAGTATGGACTGACAGCTGCTGGAGCACCCCCTATTGTAAAAACACCAAAAACACCTCATTCAAAGAAAAAGTCAGGGAAGACGGGGAGGTAGGACTCCATGCTTATTTTTAGATAAATATATAATCCTTTTGGTTTAAGTGAAGATTTATAAAAAAAACAACTCATCCATTTATATATAACAATATTATTCTAGCGTATGCTCAGTTTTGGATGTTCTTGTTTATTTTAAAGTCAGAATATCAGATTTTATTGTTGCACAAGCCTTAACTCTCTCGAGTTCATATGCATGGAAAATCGAACAAATTTGTTCGATTTTCAATGAGGGTGAACTCAAGAGAGTTAATGTAGCAAATCCCTAAATCATATTTAATTGGTACACTGTCTTGTCATAATTTATTTAAATGTGTTTCTTGTGTGTAAATTTAAACAGCTTGCAGTTTTGCATATTATAATTTTTGTAACATCTTTATTTCAGGGAGTTACAAGAAAAATTGAAACCATTTTGTCAATTCCATGCAATGGCAGAACATCAAATGTTGTTTGATAATATAAAAAGTATGTATTTTTTATTAATTTTTTTTGGTGTTCCTTTCAAATACCTTCCAGTCTACCCAGCTAAAATCAGATTTGCTCTTATTATTTTTTTAATATTTTTTTCTGGGTAATAAACCTTTTTTCCCCCCGGTTTTTAAAATGATTTCATACTGGATTTGATTCAATTTGTTATATCCATCACAATATCAACATTACTGTGCTGTTTTTTTTTTTGTTTGTTTTATTTTCAAAAGGTGGGGGGGGGGGGGGGGGCCATAGACTTTAAGTTCACTCCTATTATTTTCACGGACTACTCTTTTTCTTTACATTAACAGTGGTGTCAACCTTACGTAAAAAATGCGTATTTTTACGCATTTTCTTCCATTGTACACATTTTTCTGAAGATTGTACGCATAATTAAATTTCTATTATCATTTTTAGCATTCATACACTTTTTTGGTGTCCTTAAACACTAACTGTTTCTTGACCCATCAGAATTATATATGGATCTGGAAGTTGATACTATTTATCATCTATAAAATGTAAGCTTATTCATTATTTCAAATATTGATTATATCATTGCTAGTATAGTCTAATTGCCCATTATCAGATTTAGTGCTAGTTATCGATTTTTTTCAGAATTGTACGCATTTTTTCAAAATCTTACTCATTTTGGCTCTCCATTGTACGCATTTGCATGGGCCAGGGTTGGCAGCACTGCATTAACCTTTATATATGTATTTCTTTTTTTCAATATGGGCTGGCAGATATGCTTTTGTAGATGAAAAATGAACTCTCTCTTGACCAGAATCAATCAAAGCTGTTTGATTTTCCTTCATGTTGAACATACTAGAGTGAAAGTATAAAGTCTGGATGGAGATAGTAATTATCTGTTGTTGAGAAGTCTGATGTTTTCTGGAAGACAGAGTGAACTATCAATCTGTAAAGTTAATATGTTCTCAAGGGAGTACATTTATGTTATCCTAACAACTGGAGGTGTAAAAACCAATCAAAGAATTATATGATTTGTTGTTTCGTTTAAAAAAAATAAATTATTATCTATGTTTTTAGTAATGAATTATGTCTCCTTCACAAACCATTTTCAATAATTAGATAGTTTGTTCCCTGGTGTCAGGATTTCTTATGATATAAATAAAACTTCTCACCATTAAGTTTTAGAGAGAAAAGTTATTGACATGTAAATATTTTATATTCACTTTTGTCCATTCAGGAGAAAAGGAGACTAAATCCCGGATAAAAGAACTTATGAGACTAAGAAAAAATGGAATTACAAAGCTTGCAGGTATTGCGTGTTATGCCTTTTTGATTACAAGTTATTTGTCCTATATAGGGCTTAAAATAAAGTTGCTATTTTTACAGTGTGATTAGACCAGTCCTTTTTTTTTGTCACCTCTTCTCCTAGTCCTCTTCCTTTCTTTGTACATCTAGTCCTAGACAGGCTGCTGCAGAGAATCTGCGAAAACCTACCTATTTTTTTTTGTAGATTTGTCATTTTCAACACATAGATGTTAACCAATAAAATGGGTATGTTCCATGCAGACAAATGATAGCAAAGATAGATGTAATGAAAATCTGTGGAGCATTGCAATTGCTTCTTCTTCAATGTTTACCTGATAAATTTCTCTTTATTTTATCAATGTAAAAATCTGGTTAAAATTATGAGCTTAGAAGCAGAATCTATTTGAGAGAGTATTTATTAAGTGCCCAGATTATAATTTAAACCGGAGACCATTGCACAGGAAAAGTGCTGTTAAACCATGAAAATAATTATTTTGATTTGAGGCATAATTATTTCTGTTTTGTTTCACTGAAATTTAAAGTGCTCTTTGTCTTCATTTTTTCCCCCATTGGTTTATTAATAGCTTCAATGTCATATTTGTTTAGTAGATATGCCACATATAGCTTTGGTCGGTTTATACCAATTTTTGTGGATCAAAAATATCTAAATTTAGATTGTTGCCCCCAGATTTGGATTTTTAAAACCTAAGTGTTTTCGTGGAAAGGTGATAAAATTTCTATTATTTTGTTTACAACCGAATTGGTGACCTAATTGAATTACACTTACGTTGACTATTTAAGCATTTTTCAAGTGATAATTATTATAGGTTAGAGAAGAAATTTTGTGATAATATATATATATATTTTTTTTTTTTCTCTTGAAATTTGGATAACGAAACCATATGACTTTTTTGTTGTCTATAGTTGGTCTAGGTCTAAAGTTGTATTTGATATGTGGCCATTTATTCAAGTCATTTAAAAATAGAAATTTATTTTCTTTTCATTAGACCCCTTGCATCAATCAGATTATATTACAGTTGGACCCATTTGTTCCCTGTCACCTTGATTTGTTTTGTCTGAGATAGTCGTTGTATATTCCACCTACCCCTTTGTGCTTTATTGTAGTAATTTCGTTTTTGTTAATAACCAAATTAAGCTCCTATTTATTCATCAGGGATGATAATGTTCTCACAAAGTCGTAGAATTCCACTGTTTTTGGAATTTCTCATTAATTTTCGGCTGATATTTGAGGTCTTAAACAGTATTCCTCTAATATGTCTCAAGCCAGTACGTGGATCTTAGTTTTTTAAATTTTGACACCTGTGGTTGATTGCATGAATTTTTTTTACCATTCTCTCATTTTACGGATTAACCTAGGCAGACTCATGCCAAGTGTCAAACGTAACACAAGACTAATGCGATTAGGGAAGGGGATGGAGCTAGTATGTGGGTGTGGGTTTCTTTCATTTCTTTTTTTTTTAGAATTTAAAATTCATATCATCTATTTTCTTTAAACAGAAATCAGTTCTTCAAATATTCTCCCCTCTTTTGTAGAAGTTATAGAATGAAAGAAAAAAAAAGAGTATAAATAAAAAACTTTTGAGACTTTATGTGCAAAGGTTTATCCTCTCTTGGGGTAGATAGTATGTGTAATATTGTGGACATTTTTGATAGGAATGTTATAATTTAAAGCTTGCAAAACTTGGAGTGATTTCTATGATTGGATTGGATTTGTATATAATAATAGTATAGGGTTATTACAAAACTTTTTATAATTATGATGTTATACTTTAGTTTCACGGATGGACTGATAAATCTTCCTCCTTTGTGACAAATTGCCATTATCATCTCTGTTTCATTTTATTTATTTTCTTTTTTTTCTTGTTATTGTGACAGAGGAAGAAATTTACGAGGATGAGAAGTTTAAACGAGAGAAGAGGAAAGAAAATAAGAAAAAGCTGGTGAGTGCACTCTTCACTGCACAATTGCTAAGACCTCGAAATCGTAAGTGAAATTTTCTGTGGCCTACTGCCATACGGAGCCCCAATACACACTTTCCCACATTTCATATAGTTCTCTCGAAGACTTGAAACTAAAGTGGTCCTCTAACAGAGAAACTTATTCAAAGAGAATGTCGTAGTTTCATTGCGAGGTTAGGATTGTAATTTTGACGTTCTTGATCAGTAACGTGTTACATATACTTTTACAACTATGTAAGAAGCATGTGTTGATGCATCGTTTGACTTTGATGTTGCTTCATGCGCTGCTAAGTATAATATGCTTTTGATTCACATTTGTATGTATTTTTATTATTTTCTTATTAAAAAAAAAGTTTTCTTTGTGTAGCTAGAAGCCCTTGCTTCATTTAGTCATCATTGAAATGAGGCATATTACTTGATTTTTAAAAACACTTTTTAAAAAAATTAATTCATTTCACAAATATTTTTAAGGCAATGAGTGAATGCTTAAAAGCATAATTTTCTTTGTCATTGTAAACTGTGCTTTGTTCTATACATTCATGTGTTTATATTAAAATTCACATGTGTCTATAGCGTTTATTCAGCTGTTTTATCCTGTGTTATAGTGTTGCATTGGGGCTCACTCTGCGCAGTTGCCAGAATTCTTTCTTGGTATTGTAAATTCTTGTGTAATTTATAAACTTTTTTTGTTTTTGTTCTTTTCTTTTTTTTTTTTTTTGCATATTCAGTTGTTTAATAATTGTCATTTATTTGTTGCTTCAAAACATTTTTTGTCCCAAATTCTTAATTCTCTGGTATGTTGTGCTTGGCAAATCATTTCATCATGAAGGACATGGGTATCATTCTTATTTTTTTTAAATGTGTACACATGGTAGGGAATATACCAATAAGCATAATATACAGGCACGGGCGTTAAAATCCTGACTAGTTGTAGTTTTCTCAGGGCGTGAAGGATTTCATTTTTAGAATGTCCCCACTGCAATTAATAAGAAATCAGAAATATAATACGTAAAGTGGATCACAAGTCTCACTTCAATCACTTGGGTTGGATATGTTAAAGACATCTCATTGGCGGTTATGCTTGATGACTAACTAACCACAGTAATGAATCCAATCATTACAGGATCAAATTCAAAACACTTGTTCTGGCTGCTTAATGCCTGATTTGGGGTGTTTATAATCCATTTTTCAAAATATGGTTCGCGGGTGGTTGGATGGGAGCATCACCCTTGAATCATATACCTATGATGTTCGCATGGGTGTACGATCCGATAGTGATGTCGTTTCTTCTTCTCTTTACTAGCCTATCCTGCTTCTTTGGTTTGTGATTGTATTTTTGACAGGGGATATTTTTTTTTTCTGTAAATCTTCTGCCTGTTTGTTCTTGGTTATTTATAATTTAGCTTATGATATCTTTAGGTTATGATTTTGATTTACATTTGTACTATTTTTGTTAGATTGCTTGTTTTTTTGTTTCAGCGGTCTCTCATATAACCTCAATTGTGTTGGAAGAGACCTAAAGCAACAAACAAACAAACAAAAACAAAATATGGTTCAAAATCATACTTTATATTTATCTCTATTTGGATCCCTAAAAGGACAAATAACAAAACAACACAAATCTTGAGTGTTTGTTTTAAATCGTATACATACTATTTACTTTTTATGTTCATTCATCTTTAATCTACACGAGAATCTTAGGATTCCGATGATATAATAATTTTACCAAAATTGGGAGGGTTTTCTGTTTGTTTATGCGCTTAATTGTCCTGGACACATTTCTAAACTCTTAGCTACATCTAAATATTTTGCAAACTGGACATTGTAATATAAGATTTAAGGATTCCATTATTATTATTTTTATTATTATTATTATTATTATTATTGTTGTTGCCAAAGCCACTTAACTGGATCATGACTTTGTGAAGAAATTGTTCCAATTAAGTGATATTTCAATTAGCCGGTACCATGTATGGCTTAATTAATGCGGAACAACCTGTAAAGATTACATACATGTCGTAGTCTTTGGGGTGATGTAGTAATTGTAGTAAATGTAACAACAGTGATACAGGGCTTTTCAGTCGCTTTTCTAAAATACTGCTTTCCTTTTTTAAAATAAATTTAGCATTACAAGTGTACTTTCATGATAACAGATGTAAAGAGAAGGAATGATTATCAAATGACCACAACATTTATCACTCATAACCCTTAGTAATTCTATTTAAATAAAGCATAAATTTGTGACACCACAGTTTCCAACACACGTGCTCACCAAAAGCAGTCAACCATTTGCATCAATACTTGGGATCTTATCAAATAATCATTGCTACCCCAGACTCAAATTGTTGTTAAGTCTAGCATTTAAGATAAAAGGGAATTAATTGTAAGTGGCTCATTGGTACTGTTCATTGCGTATCTACAATACTTATTTTAATTGTTCATATGAGGGACATTTTTGTAAAGGGTTCATTGATTTAAAAAAAACATTTTTCCTTTACAAAGTGCTGACATATATTCTGATTAACCATTGGACATTATAAAGAGAAAAAATTGTCGTAGAAAGATCATTCCAATTAAGTGATGGTGGTAGAGCACTCGCTTCGCATGCAAAAGGTACCAAGATTGATCTCGTGTGGATTCTTTATTCTTTTTTCCCCCCCCCCCCCCCCCCCCCATCCCCCCACTCAGCAGTGATAAGGTAGCAATCCGGTGGAAGGTACTTTGTAATTGACTGGCATCCTATCCAAAGGGTAGCAAGCAATTGCTATTGTCTGTTTCACGCTTTAGAAACTGGGATAAACTCAGTGTCATGGGCCTAATGGCTCTGATGGACTAGAATTGTTTTTATTTCTAAAAAATTTCTACTTAGGCAGCAGTCCAATCATAGAGCGCAGTTGTAGTATTTTTTATTATTATGGCTGTTGTTGTTCACTTAATTCCTTTTACAATGGCTTCCCCACCACCCCCAGTATTTTGACTCCTGGATTTTTTTTCATTTTATATTTTCTTTCACTTCGATGCTTAATTGTATATTACCACCTATTTATGCTGCACAATAATGTATAAAATTAAATTTTAGTAACTCGATAATTGTTATATTTTCTACTCAGATGGATAGTCAGATGGTTTGAAAAATTGATTGGTCTGAATGGGGATATGGCTTATTAAACACATTTTCAGTATTAACTGTTATAGGTTAACTGCACTGATTCCTATATGCTCCAATTAACACCCCCCCCCCCCCCCCCCCCCCAAAAAAAAAAAAAGATAAAAGGCAACTGTGAACTAACAATGTCTTGGTTGATTGTCTTCTCTTTTTGTACTCCCCCCCCCCCCCCCCCCCCCCCACCCCCCCCCTCATCCTCCTCCTCCTCTCTCTCTCTCTCTCTCTCTCTCTCTCTCTCTCTCTCTCTCTCTCTTCTCTCTCTTTCTCTCTCTCTCTCTCTCTTTTTTTATTTCTCTTTCTCTCACACATTTTAAAATTTAAATATCATTTATGAAAAAAGATATGAATTCCCTTCCCCTTTTCTCCCAAGTTTGATTCGCTATCTTATACATATATTATTCTTTCCCCTCAGGCTTTGTCCTCTGTGCCAAAGCGGAATTCGCAAGTATCCAAAAAAGCAGAGTGAGTCTTTTTAAAATTATATTCCCTGCTTTTCTTTCAAATTTGTAATGGAAAAAGTATTCATGAAGGAACCATTAGTGTTGGCTGCTCGAAATATAGGAAATAATTACAGCTCTGTTTAGGGCAAAATACATTTTTGAATTTTGACCAATTTGAGGAAGATATTGATGCTTTCTCTCAAAAAAAAATGTTTTTTTTCTTCTATTTAATAGATGTGAAATCATATCAGACCTTTTTTTTTAAACTGATGAAATTGTTGGAATTAAGATTAAGTAAATGAAACTCACACTTGACAAACATTTGGCTTCACAGAATTGTTTATGTAGAACTTGTGATAAGGAAAAAAAATATTGGAAGGGTTAAAGGCAAACTGATATTGTATTCAAATTTTTAAAAATAAAATTATTGAAATACTTTAGAATAAATATTATTGATATTGTAATGAAGACAAACACTAAGAAACGCTATGTTTTAGACATTTTATATTTTATCAAAATGTACACAACGTATTTTTTCTCTTCAACCCAGAGTAACACCCTTCCATGTATTAATAAATAATATGGATATTTTTCATAGATATTAGTGTTCAAATTTAAGTACTTGATATCAATTCTGATGCATTTTGAAGCAAGATCCTGTAAATAAGGATGAAAATCATGCATGTTGGGTTTATACTACTGGTTTTTTTTCTCAACTATATCCAGATATTTTTTATTTGTTGCCTCGGGCAGGTCTGATAAAAAGAGGAGGGGATGTTACTTGTTTGTAGAAATTATGTCAGTTATAACAGATTGATATGGCATAAAACACACACCTATAAATATTAAAGCATTTTATCGATAAATTGAATGGAAAACCATGCAGTTGCCATCGGGGCAAATAGTTATGTTAGTTGATGTCTATATCAAATAAATGTTTTTGAAATTAAAAGAAGCTGATTACATTTTGAAAAAAAATATGATTGCACACTTTCATTAACAGCAAAGTGAAGAAAAGCATCAGTGAAGTTTGGAATTGGAGTTTATTGACTTCTGCTCTCTGCGTGAGGTCTTAGTGATTGAATGGTCTGTGTACTGTGCACATTTATTTTACTTGGTTGTAATTCTTTTTTTAAATAGCCTTACTCTATATTTGCCATAAATGACTGTTTTATTCTCTCCCCCCCCCCCCCCCCTCCTCTGTGACACCAGAGGAAAAGTCGAAAAAACGGATACTACTTCGGAAGAAAGCGCAGAAAAAGATGAAAATGTTGTTCAGCCTTGCAGAGATGTGAATAGTAGTATGCCGGGCTTCGAGCTCATATCCGAGAATGAAAAGAAGGTATGTGCTTTTGTTTTCAGTTTTCTCCACCCACATTACACATTTTGTTTTAAGAACCCCTGCCAGAGGCTATATATATACCCCAAGAGCATGCTTTGTTATCATTTTTTTTTTTTTACGCAAAGCTTCTTCAGTTGTGACAGCACGGTCAAAACTATTAAGATTTGTTAAATAAGTTCACAACTCTTATGTTCTCAGTTCTGATTTATTTATAATACATTTTACAGTGAGTGAGTGACCTGTGGTTTTGATTTTTATGCACACAATGTTTTTATCATATCCATTAATATATAATTGTTTTTGAAATATTAAAAAGTTTTGATTTATGAAAAGTAAAATACATTTATTTGGTGAAAGGGTTTGAGTGTTAAAAGGAATTAATTAGAGGGCGGACATGGTCTTTGGTTCTTAAACAGGCTCTTGTTTGAATGGTAGGGCCTCTAGAGAACTGAATCTTATATTATTTAGCTTCTAAACAATTCTGGCTTAAAACCGATTTCTTCTTCTTTTCTTCTTCTTCTTCTTCTTCTTCTTCTTCTTCTTCTTTCTTCTCTTCTTCTTCTTCTTCTTCTTCTTCTTCTTTTCTTCTTATTATTATTATTATTATTATTATTATTATTATATTATTTTATTATTATTATCATCATTATTACCACTATTTTAATTACTCTTTTCGCCTATTACAAGAGCTGTAACCTAACAATAATTGCCTATTTGGACAATAAAGATTATTATTATTATTATTTGAGATCAGAAACTTGAATGTTCACCTGTCATGTTCTAAGAGAGATGATTATTTTAAATTTTCTTCCTTAATTTTGATCAGCATTCTTAAACATGGTCACATATTCTCTAAAGATGACAATTCACTTGTTTTGTTTTTTTTAATTTTATTTTCAAAATGTTTGTAAATATTTAAACCAGCAAAGTATTGTTTTATTAAATATTTTAATGTTATTAGTATTAGTCGGTTCCATTTTTCTTTCTTTTTAAAAAAAAAAAAGTATCTATAGATGTTAAAATGTAGAAGGTTAAAGAGATAAGATCATAAGAAGGAGCAATATCAAAGGGCAATACACAATGTAACATTCAGAAAAAGAGAGAATAAAGGCTCGAGGCTCTGCCTTAGAGTGATTGTGAGCCATAAAGATTACAGGTTCTAATGTATTTTATGTAATGATCTGGAGTGAAAGTTGGTGAAAGGGATAAGGGACGAATTGATCAATTTAATAGTCTAATAAAATGAATAAGGAAACAACAGTACATATTTCATGAAACGATGCTTTTTACCATTTTAACAGACTTAAAAAGAAAGATTAATATAGGACATATACTAATAGCAATTCAAAAGTAAAGCAAGTGACCCATCACCTCAGGTGATATTGTAGTCAGAACAATCTCATACAAGACCTATCTCGAAATTTTTGTTATCCATCACCTTTTGCTGGTTAGCAGGCAACCACAGTTACAATAGATCTGATCGATGTTAGGGAGGAAAATTTGAGATATTTATCTCTCTTAGACCTATAATATCATTATTCAATGGAAATAAGGGAAATATATGTGTAGATCAGATGGGGAGATAGTAAGATTTCTCTCCCAACCAATCATCATTTTAAATGTATACAGCTTTTTGTTGATTTTTTTATGCCTGTTTCACTCTTGGAGTGGAAGTTATAAATTTTTTAAGATCTGTGTATTGGAGGAAGGGATGTGCCAAATGAAAATTAAAATATTTTCATTTTTCTTTTTTTTATTCATATATTCCAGCTGTGCAATTCAATGGGAATGACACCAGCAAATTACATTACAATAAAGACATGCATTGTCAAAGTGAGTAGTAGTATTTTATTTCTGAAAAATTAAAGCTATAATGATATAGAGCAGTCTTTTGCTTTGAAATCTAGGTTTAATTATTTATTTTTTTTGTTACCATTTGTATTAAGCTATTTACAAGTTTGTATTCTTTATAATATTTGATTGTTTGTTTGTTTTGCAGTCTTCATTAACTATTTTGATCAGCATCCATTCTGGTTTGGTTTTCATTCAATCTGTTATGTATACAGATTTAAGTGGAATATACAGATTTTATGTTTGTTGCTTGTAACAAATCTGTAGTCTTCTTGAATTTTAAATTATTGATTGAAATGACTATTCTATTCTTTCTTTTCTTTTTTAGGATTATCTTCAAAGGTGCAATGGCAAAGATGTTGGGAAATTCCGATACCCTGGTGGAATGGATAAAACCCATCGAAGGAAAATTATTGGATTCTTACAGGACAACCTTTGGATTGGTGCTTCATGAGAGTGTGTGCAGTGTGTTAGTGTGTGTCACTGATTGATGTGTGTGTCTAGTGTATGTGTGTATGTCACTGAGAGAGATTGAATTTTAAAAAGTTTTGCAATAATTTTACGCAAGTCATGAAAGTTATGGTGTATAAGTTTGAATATCTTTTGGTTGTGATAGTTGTGTAAAGAAAGTTTGAAAGCATTAAAAAAATTGTCACTTGCAATATGATAGCTTTTTTGGAACATAAAACTTTGAACATTGACCAGTTTGCTTCAAGTATGAATGGTGGTTTTGATACAAGTGCATAGTGTGCATTTCTTGTGGTTCATCTCTCATCCCGCATCCTAATGAGTTGTGACGAATGCCATTCACCCTGACAAGGATCTCATCTTTCATCATTGTTTGTCTTGGTAACTCCTTGAGCTCTTTCATTGTTTGTCGGTATGGTGCATATTGCATCGGTATATTATCATTCTTTATGGCATTGAGCTTGACCATGTAAGCATTAAGTTTGGTAAGGTTGTTTTCTCTCTTATTTCTGCATCCCCCAGGTCAAATGGATATAGAGTTTATCCCAGTTTCTCTAACTCTATAACGAAAAACTAGACAAAATAACAATTCTTGCTTAATTTTGAATAGGATGTTAGTCTATTACAAAGTAACTTACACCGGGTATAATAGACCCAGCTACCCACTTACTGCTGGGTAGATTGTTGGATCAAAAAATAAAACACGACCATTCCCAAGACTGATACTGGTCCTCTAGCTTGTTAGGCTTGTACCCACCTTCTGAGCTGTCATGATCTCCTTACTCCAAAGCACTGATTGTATTGTATTGAATGGGCAATAGAGTGTGTGCCAATTCTCACTCGTTACAGGTAAAAATGAGTAACTACTATCTTTAGATTGGTCTGCAGATGCAGGAGGTATTTTGGGTCAAGTTCATGCTACATAGATCAATTCAGACATTTCCTTTCATCTTTAAGAAATTTATAAGTTATTATTTTTGTGTTCAATTGAAAGAGCTTTGGGACTTATCATAACAAATTGTTGGTTCATTTTCATTAAATTGTCATTGTCGTCGGACACTGCTTTGCATTTATCCTTTTATGTTCTTTTCTAATTATTTTTAGTGAAAAAATCAGAGGAAAAGCATAACGATTGTCATAAACAGTTTTTGCACTGTTTTGAAAAGACCTGCCACATCAATTTGAAAATAGAATTATACAAATGTTATTATATGCGAATTTATTTTTCTTTTGTTTCGTTTATTATTATTTTTTTTTAATTTTTAATTATTCTTTTAAATATTTTGGGACCAGTTTATGGGTGTAAAATTGAATTTGTTGTCAAGTCAAGTTGCAATGCATAGGTTAATTTAAAATTTGGGTATTTTGAAAATAAAATACTGATTTTTTGTTTGACGTCTATGGCAGGTCTTCCATATTAGGAAAGAATAATTTATATATCGGTTAGGTACCTTGTGTGGGATATTTTATGCAAATTTTTAATTTCCGGGAATATCAACATAAATTATCATTATGCAAATCTACTTGATTCAAAGGGGTTAAGCATGATGAGTTGAGTTAAATTTTTCTTCTTCTTCTTCTTCTTCTTCTTTTTTGTTTTTTTTTTTAATTCCATAAACTCTCGGACGAAATAAACAGGGGTTTATTACTCCTCTTTCATTTTTCTGCAAGGCTGTAAGATGTGTGTATAAAATGTACAGATATATGCGTTTTGGAGCGTTTATATATTATTTATTTCAGTAGCTGTTTTTGGATAAGAATTCCCCCATATTCTCTCCCAAAGAAAGATGTTTAATATCAAAATCTATTTCTCTTTTTTAAAGAAAGAAAGGAAAATGAATTTTTCTCTAAAGTTTTGTAAATTATTGATTGTTTGTTTTCGGATAAATGTTCAATCTATCTATATATATATATATATATATATATATATATATATATATATATATATATATATATATATATATTTTTTTTTTTTTTTTTTTTTTTAAATTAAACAAAAATGTTTATTTATTTTTGTTTTGTTTTGGTGTGTGTTTATTTGTATTTGACTAAGATAATATTTTACATTAGGTGAACAGCTCTGTCAAACTTTTGTTCATGTAACGTTTACAGATACCTTGTAGAAATTAGTGAAATTCACATTGTCTTCCCCTATAACGAAAAGTCTCTGCTCTAACTGCTCATTTATATTAACACAAGATCAGTATTCCCCCCCCCCCCCCCACCCCACCCCACCTCCCTTTCCAAATTCATTTGAACTTTGTCATGGAATGTCTGATGAAAGTAGTCTATACTATTATTATAAATATGCTATTTATATTAAGGTTTCTTCTCTGCTGTATGGCGGCAGACTTTTATTTATTTATTTTTTTGTACCTCTTTGAGTGTATTGAGGTAATCGTTATGTTTATATTTATTTGTTGTTTTTTGGGGGTTTTTTAAATTTTTTATTTAGGATTAAAAAATAATTTTTGCTTAGAAATCCTTCGTCCATTATGATAATATGCTTTCATTCGCCATGTATTTATCACTGAAGATTTCATCAAAATATCATTGACCATTGACTTAGTCATTTTGTACAAAGCATTGAAAAAAGATTCCATCCTTATTTATTTGTTGATAATGTATGAACGGTTTGCCCCTTGAGGAAGAGTAATCTTTTTATATAAATACTTTCTGCAATTTATGTGCAAATGAAAATGCTTCTCTAATTCATATTTATATTTTTTACCTTGATTTTGTACGAAGAGAATTTAAAAGGATGTTTTGTTTGTTTTTGTTTTTTAGTTTTTTGCAAGAACAATTTTTTTTCTCATAAATTTTGGTACAGAGAGGTGTTGGTATATGTTTTGTAAATTGAAATTTTCTCCATTGTGATTATCATCATCATTTCCATATGAAGAGAGGGGAGAAAGAGTGGACTGCATGCTTGTAATTGCTTGATATTTCGTAATGAATGTTGAGAATATTACTGATGATTGAATGGGAATGATACTAAGTCACCCGTGATGTTAAATGTAAATAATAATAATACCATTTTATCTTGTATCAAAGTAATTTATTGTAAATTATTCAAAATGCAATCATTAAAATGATCTATGAACATGTGCATCTGGTTTTTCGTTGGTTTTCATTAAGCACAAATAATAACTGGCTTGAAATTGTGTCTGAATGGTGTCTTTTGACCTCCCTTGGTGGGCTGGGAAGTTACTGTTGCCGTCTTCTAACCCCCTATATTTCCTTTTCCAGGTTGCTTTCCTTCCGTCTTTGTTATGGAATGAGATTGCTTGGGTTTGTCCTGGACGTGGCCGCAATCCTTGGCTTAGGAAGTAATGGTACCACGTACTAGCTTTTGGTGCCTTGTAAATAGATATTGAGTAACGAATTTGCACCTGCCCTCACACATTTGTTCAAACTCTCTCTTGAAACGGGAGACATACCAATTGTTTGGAAGCACGCTCTTGTCCAACCCATCTACAAGAAAGGTGATAGAAGCAGGGCTCAAAACTACCGTCCAATTTCATTAACCTGCATTTGCTGCAAACTGTTTGAGCATATAGTGAGATCCTCAATAACTGAATATCTCGAAACTAACAGTATTTTTTGTGATGAACAGCACGGATTTAGGAAGCACCACTCATGTCAAACTCAACTTCTATCATTAACACATGATCTGTCAGCTGCTATTGATAAAGGTGGTCAAATTGATCTAGTACTACTGGACTTTGCCAAGGCCTTCGACAAGGTCCCTCACCATCGGTTAATCCAGAAATTGTATGACGTTGGTATCAGGAACAAAACCTTACAATGGATTGCAACTTTTCTGGACAATCGCACCCAACAAGTTCTTGTCGACGGCGAGACTTCCACTATCGGGATGGTGACATCGGGCGTACCTCAGGGCTCAGTCCTTGGGCCCGTCCTATTTTTAGTGTACATAAACGATCTTCCACGAGGTATAAGGTCAAAAGTGCGCCTCTTTGCTGACGACACAGCATTATATAATCAGATAAAAACAACAGACGACTGCAAAACACTAAATGACGATCTAGCTAAATTACAAGAATGGGAAACAATAAATCAAATGGAATTTAACCTATCAAAGTGCAATGTTCTAACCATCACAAATAAGAAAGCACCTATAACATTTGAATACCAACTTCATGGTCAAAACCTGGAACATGTCAAGACAGCAAAATACCTTGGCATTGAGTTTGCTAAAAACCTCAAATGGAATGACCACATATGTCACCTGGCTTCAAAGGCAAATCAAACAAGCGCTTACATCACCCGCAATTTAAAAAGATGCCCAATCACAACTCAAACCCTTGCTTTTAAAACTATTGTTAGACCAATTTTGGAGTATGGCAGCTCAACTTGGGACCCATATACAAAGAAAAATATCGACACCTTAGAAAACATCCAAAGAAAAACAGCAAGACGCATCACAAACACATTCGATCCTTTCTCAAGCGCGTCTGAAATATCACAACGGATTGGCCTTGAACCTCTGGAAAAGAGAAGAAAGATAGATAAACTTAAATTGTTCCACAAGATCTACTACGAAAATTCGTGCCTTAAACTTCCAAACGACATCAAAGATATCGGCACAAGAAATACGAGGGGACACACAGCAAGAGTAACCATCCCAACATCAAAAACAGACGCCCACATGTATTCGTTTTTCCCTTCCACTGCCCGACTATGGAATAGCCTCCCAGCTGAAGTGGCTGAAAACGGTTGCCAACATGCCTTCACGCGATTGCTGGAGTTCACAACGTGACTTTTTAATCTATGTGGTTTTAGTATTATGTGCAGAGTTTTAGCAAGTTTAAAAAGTAAAACACTACAAACTGTGGAGTGATCCTCGACAATATTGGAGGTTTCCACAAGACGAAGAAGAAGAAGAAGAAGAAATCATCTACTGTCAGTGTTTATTTTGAATACATTTTGTAAAAATATTCCTCTCAGTGGGATCGTTGTGTTTTTGTCTGTATGATTGTATGTGTGACATTTGGGTGATCTCGAACCAAACACGCTTGATAGTATTGATAGTATTGTATGCTCTTGGAATCCACTTCTACTATTTGAATTAGCCCCCCCCCCCCCCCCCCCCCCCCCCTTCGTCTTTTTCCTGGGTGTTATTACTTGCAAAGTCATCTCTCGTGTCTCCTTTACAGTACAGCCACCTCAGTCATGAGAATGAGGTGAGGTGAGGAGGCCTTTGACTAGTGCTTTGCTAAGACTAAGAGGGAAATATTATAGATAATAATAATAATAATAATAATAATAATAATAATAATAATAATAATAATAATAATAATAATAATAATAATAATAATAATAATCTTTATTGTCCAAATTAAAGGCAATTCATGTGAGGTAAACAATGCTCAGTTTGGTTCATGGTATGAACATCAACACATTTACAAATACAGACACAGCCATACACGAACATACACGCTTGCACATTGTTTCTACACATGTATACAAAAGAAATGAGCGTACATACAAACACATATACATACATACATACATACATACATGCAGACATACATGGGAGGAAGTCGGGGAAACATTGGGCCCCACTGTCTCTTGGACTGATTGCGTCTTTATGATGTGGGAACAGCTTTGCTATCCCTTCTATACCCCTATATCACTTTGTCTTACAGCGTCTTGTTCTGACATGTGATCATTTGGTTTCGTCTGGCTCCGACCTGGGCCCGTTCTAATGAACGCGGACTAACTTTAGTAATTTACTAGTCTAGTAAATGACTAGCTAGTCTTTAGCCCAAACTTAGTAAGTGTCTAAAAAAAATCGGATTCAATGAGCATTATTTAGTCTCGGACTAGCTGGGCTTTAGCCTAGAAATGGGCGTGGCTAGTCCTGACCTAGTCCTGACCTATCCCTTGACTCTATCGGTTATTTTGTGCTGCTGTTTGGGTTCTTCTGACGCAAAAGATTTAATCAGCGCTACATCCGCTTTCGTTTTGTTTAGATTCTATTTCCTTTTGAAATTCATTGACGAAAATGGAGCTCAACAAGAGAAAAACTATAACTTTTCAAACCCTGAAACTGCAGCCCTCCTGGAAAATACAATTATGTCGAGATTGCAGCACTCCGTGACAGTGCGAAAAAAAGAGAAGTACATATATTTTTTCTTTGTCACTAATGAAATGAAATAAAAATAGGCTATAGCACGGTCACTGACATTGGGCATCTGTAGGACTGTAGACTGTAGGCTAATACACCACCTCAAACATTTGTCAGTCCATATCTTTGCTTTTATGAGGTCTATTTTCATTATGAAAGGTTCAAAGTGAACAACTAAATGACGCCGATTCAGTGGTGTATTTGGTCTATCATGAAATGAAATAAAAATAGGCTACAGCACGGTCACTGACACTGGGCATCTGTAGGACTGTAGAGTAGGCTAATACACCACCTCAAACATTTGTCAGTCCATATCTTTGCTTTTATGAGGTCTATTTTCATTTTGAAAAGTTCAAAGTGAACAACTAAATGACGCCGATTCAGTGGTGTATTTGGTTTATCTTCATGTGAATAAATATTCTATTATTGACTTTTCCAAAATTCCAATAGGTCATTCATTTGTATGTCGTGATCTATTTTTCCTTGATTTCAGCTGTCTCAGCTCTAAACTATACTTTTCTTTCTCAATAAATAATTCATTTTCTGTTTGCAATGTATTACAGAGATGATTTACCACATGTAAAAATTTCAAAGTTGTATCTGAAGCTGTTTCTGAATTAAACTTGATTATGCATTGGGATGCTGTGCTTTCGTCACATTTTTTTCCTATTAAGCTATATAGAGATTTTCCTCCACATAAACGGTCATAACTTTTTAACCAGTGGAGATAGAGCGATACTTTTTTCACTCTAGTTAATGTTTCACTCCCCTTTATTTTTCTACGCTAAATTAATACCCATAGCCACTATTTTGAAAAATTCTTGCAAGTGCCTACTGTAGGTCCCTGTCACTCACAATGTTGCTTTGTATTTGTATACCTCGTGTTTATCTACTTCCTATCTCCCTGCTCTGCTCTCTGATCCACCCTTTTACTACCTACTTGGCAAGAACAGGCAAGGTGGCAACCCGGTCTCGGGTTTCTAAAAAAAAAAAAAAAGAAAATTAATGGAAAAAAAATGAAAAAAACAGGTTGGCATGTTCAATGAAAATTTTAAAGCATCATAATAGCCGACATGGCACCCATAATTTATCAATAAACAATATAAATAGATGTAGTGTAGTGCGGAGGTTAGGCAATAAATTTCACCCTTCCTCTTTGCCCCTACTAAGTGGGGCTTTGTTGTCTTGTAGTATGACACTTGCATTTGGACCCGTAGGCCCAAGATTCAAGTCCCTCCCTGAGTGGTTCAAAGTCGAGTCATTGGAAAAGGCTCCTTATTGAGTAATTGGCCATTAAAAGTAATGACTCTGTCGGGGAAAAGTTGTGATATTGCGGTGTTGCTATTGGCTTGGAGCCCCTTACAGAGCTTTGAGCATGTTTAGCCGTATACAAATCTAGCATCTGTGTCAGTTGCCACAAAAAATGACAAAAGTTTTAAGCTTTCAACTCACTTGAATATTTAGAACAAGTCAACCAGAAAAATTCGAAATGAAGTGGAAGTGAAAATAAACTTCTTTCTAAAAGTAAAAGGTTGTTTTTTTTCTTTTTAAAAAAAATTTCCAAGCTGTGTCTTTATTTATTTTTTTTTTTTTTTTCAGTGCAAAAAATAACAGAAAATCGCTAATGCGTCAAAAGTTATAACCGCAACAAACGTAAATGCTAGGATAATGCTCTTTATATATGCTCAATTTTTTTATTTTTTTTTGTCTTTTAGAAAATATTTTTAAAAACTAATTATAAATGAAATTCTACCACAACATTATCATATTAAAAAAATTATGAAATTTTGAAAAATTAGGAGACTAATTTAATGCTGTACTGGTTTAGGGCAAGCCGTATACGGGTTTGGGGCATGAGCATACATATTTGGGGTGAGGGGGTTTGGTATCTATTTCGGTTTTTAAGCAAGGTTAACTGATAATACCTCATATGTATTTACATCAAACTAACAAAAGATGTCAAATAATTGCAGTTAGAGCTGTTGGAATTTGAGGTATAGAAAAGCATACAGATTTAGGGCGACCTACCCGAGTACATTTGATAAGCAAGAAATAAATCTTCACCCTCTCCAGTCAGACCCTACAAATATTTAATGATAAAATGCCAATTTAAGAGGTATGACTGATAATAATCTACACTCAAAAGCATGACATTTTTTATGCAAATAATTTAAAGGATACAGACTAATTATACAAGTAAAGTTTGCTACAACCATAATAATAAATAAAGATTTTATGGCAACAAAAAGCAATCAATAGAACTGATTCCAGTGCAAAATGAATGTCCTCAACAATCTCATTACATAATCGTTGATTTACATATTTTTTTCTCCTTTTTCATTTTCAGGTTTGGGAAAAGATCAGAATGAGAGTCAATGCGGAATTCTCAAAAACCGTTCGGTGATGGAGCTATAAAAAAAATTCAAGGACACGAAAAGAATAGTCCAAAGTCATGTTGATTATGTAAAGCAGACTGGAGGGGGAAACCAGGACCCTCTTCAATCTTTACTGAACAAGTAACGGTACTCGTCATTATTGGCGAGTGTAGTAACATTGTTGATGGTATTCAAGGTAAATTTCTGCAATTATAATAGTTCCATACATTGTTCTGTATACAAATGTAAAAGGCTGTCATCTAGGCATTCCATGAATAAAGTAGTAGTAGTAGCATATGGCTACACCTCCAAATTTATTTCGTCAACCCAGCTTCTAAAGTCTTCCTCCACCCTAAGGACGGTTTCATAGCCACCTTCAAGTTTAGTGACTGGACAGTGGAGGACGATGTGATCGCTGGTCTCTGGGGCTGCCTGACATGAATACAAATAGTACCTTACAATATTTTAAACAAGTAATTTGTACTATGTATGCATGCATCTTTTGTGATCGTCTAATATTGACATCCTTACAATTGCCTATGCACTGATTCATTTTTCTCTAACATAACTATCCTCTTTTGGTAGTTAAGTCTCAAAAGTATATCACCTCTATTGCATATCTAACAACTGCCTCTGGGACACGTTCCCTCTTGATTTTTTCTCAATTTTAAAAACATTAAAAGAATAAATGAAGGCTGAAGTCGAGTATCAAAACAAGATTATTCACATTTAATAATTCAATGGTAGTTAAAATCTTGAAATTTACTTTACACCATCAATCCTGAAGTAGCTGACAAAATTATATGGCAGAAAACACAAGAAGGCCCAAAATGGGGGTCTCCTTTTGAAATAAACTTATTTCTATGAAAAAATCCAAATTCACTTATTTTTTTGTGTGTTTTGTGTTGATTTATGGTTAAGGAACCTGTGTGAGCAGTTTGAAAAAAAATATTTTGTTGTTATTAAGATATTGTTTGTTGAAGTGTTTTTTTATGGGTTTTGGCGACAACAAACGTTTTCATTTCAGCCACGGTAGTTTCGGAAAACTGCGTTAAAGAAACATGAAATCAACTCAGAAATTCTTTGAATGGCCATATTTTGTGAAATAAAACATTAAAAAATCGGAGAATGAGTTTCATTTTTAAAAATAATTATGATTTCATGCGTAAAATAAAGAAAAACGGCCGTTTTAGAAAACACAAAGTTTTGGGGACTTCGTAATTCTTCCATAGCGAGGCTCTTACTTCCTGTAAAATACGAGTCAAAACATCCGGTGTCTACATCGTTTTTCCATAGCTGCAGTTTTTGTTTACGGCCCTAAAACGTTATCCGATAACTTCGACGAGTGAAAATTGGTAAGTTGACTATTTTTATTATAATTTTAAGTATTTTAGTATAATCAATGTGAAATTCAAAGGATTTGTGTTAGTTTTAATGCCCGTTTTTCTGTGTGTCGCTCTTCCATAGCAGTTTTTCCATAGCAGAATCAAGCCGGCTTCGATTGTTTTGATTCTGATAATTCCATTTCTAACCCCTGAAAGTCGATAATCGACTTATTTTATTGTAAATATATGATGAATAACAAGATAGAAACCCACAACTACGCAGGATGATGTTATTTTGGCTTGAAATGCCTTGATTTAATGTGCGATACGGCAAAGTTTGGAAAACTGCTATGCCACAGAATAGCGAAACCAATATGGCGGCTGATTCACGATAATGGCATGGCTGGCGACCCATAAGAAATCAACTAAATTTAGATTAAATTTATGAAAATGATAAATAGACGTTATTTTTATCAAATTTGAATAGAATTATGTTCCCTTTCATTTAATTTGATTCCCACCATTTTTCTTTCTTGTATGATTCAGATAACATCAGTAAAATTTCTCTAATTAGTTGTACATTTATTTCAGCTACTTTTCTTCATATAAATATTTCAATGATTATATGTTATTAGACTCATTATTAATATTATTTGCTAATTTGTATATTTTTCTTTGGGCAGGTTCTTTTATTATTTCATATTGCATTACACTTCTTAACATATGAGATATAAACACAACTTTCTATTTGACTTTAATGTAATACCAGAACCATATTTACTTATCTTTCCCAGATCAGACTGTCCAGTGGTGAAGGTGGGGGAGTACCTCAAAATAACATGCGAGATAAACAAGCTCACAAAGACTTTTTTTGCTGTTGTAAGAAGTTTTTCATACCTTTAATGCAATATTTTGTAATATTTATAACTCATTTTCATGTTTTCTGAAGTTGCAGGTGGTAAGTAAGCTGTTGTTTGACTTTGAAATTTGAATTTTTTTTTATGATAAGAATATACCTATCATCTTGTTTCTTGTAATTTTTCCACAGGTTTCAACCCCACCAGAGCCTTCTTCTGATGCTCCATTCGTGCGATTCATGCGGAAGGGCCCTGGCAAGAGTTATGTGTTTGGTGATGTTCCAGATGAAAGCTTCATCAGTCAGGGCCCTCCGGACAACTACCGCTGGACGAAAGTGCCCTCGGAGCAAGTTACGATTGATAACAGGGGGCACTATTTTTTAAAATTATAATTGATTGTATATATTAACCTTTATTTGTATTTGCTGTATATATTAGATTTATTGATTATTTATAACATTTCAAAGAATTTTATACTTTAAAATAAAAAAAACATGAAAACTTCAAATTTTTCCGACTCGTGTCCTTTTGTATTTTTTTTTTTTACATTAAAAAAAAAAATATGACATGAATCCTGCTATTATTTTGAGAAAAATGCATGGGCTGCTTAGTTATGCTGTTTTAAGATGATTTCAAATGCCTGGGGGCAGGTTTGCATTGAAATTTTGGTGATCCTGAGAATTACCAGAAATTTTCAAAAAAACGGAAGAGTTGTCTTTCTTTGACAATTTCTCTTCATGTAAGAGGCCTGCTGCTCTCAAAAGCTATTTTTTCTGAATCTGCAATGATTAACCTTTCATTTGATACCAAATATGATGTGTTTGGAGTATTTTGAAAATTGGTCAAAATGGGCCCCAAAATGAAAACCCTCTGAGACCCTTTGTGTTTTCCGCCATATGAATATTTCAAATTTGAAATAAGTGATGGAGCAAGAGCTTTTGTGTCATAAGGGATTGCCATGTATTTTTTATCACAATCGTCAAAGTGGCATCATGCAACATTGTATTGAAATTCCACTTTGGAGTTGGGTCCTGTAAAGATTTATTTTGTTTCATTTAGTGTTTTATTTAGGGCAAGCCAATGGCACAGCGAGTTATCATGCTTGCATATGAATCAAAGTGTCATGGGTTCAATTCCCAGCAGATTTGTTATTTCTGGGATTCATGGGTCTCAAGATCAGAAGATAAGATTACACTTGGATGCATTTCATGGTTAAAAAAAAAAAAAAGAGCCAGAGACCGGTAATTATATGATGCAAATTTTACATTAAAAATCAATTGATATCGTATCATATTAAAATTGATATAAATAGAATTAAAATCATTATAATTTCATAACAATTCACCTTTAAAAAAAAACACCACTGTGTTCCTCCTCATTAAGTTTGTAATGGGTAATCTGGACTTGAAGTGCAACTTGTGAATTCTATACTTCATTTAATTCAAATTTATCAACAATTTTCTTTACAGTAATGGGCACTGAGAGTTTGGTTCCGAATCCCAGTCCAGCCAGAATTATTATTGACATATCTGACTGTAATCTTGGAGATTACACCATAATCAGTAAGCATAATTCTTTTGCTACAAAGTCATTAAATTATTAATAGAATTTCACCCGAAAGAATAAAGAAAAATTTGTTTAAATGAGCTTTTGTATATAGCAAAAACACAAACGTGCTCAAAGCGCTTTACAAGGGGTCCCTGACCAACAGCAACATTTAGAACGGGACATGACGTCTGTTAGGCGATATTACAATTTTTCGGACAGAGACAACACTGTTAACGGCCAGGTACTCATTTTACACCTGAGTACGGTGAGAGAATGTGAGTAAAGAGTCTTTTCCAAGGACTCAACTATGCGCCGAGCGAGGCTCAGGCCAGGACCTTCCGATCCGAAAACGAGTGTCATACCACAAGACCACATAGCCACTAACAGTGTATTTAACATTGACAACAGTACTGAAAGGACTATCACGGCTAACAAGTTGGTCAAAATGGGGGACATTGAAGTGACAGTGGGACCACGAAGTATAACATAAGTGTGGTTGTGTGATTTTGTTTAATCAACATTCTTTATTTGTTTGTTTTTAATGGTTTTACGGCGCTTGCAACACATTAAGGTCATATCAGTGCCAGTAAAAAGGAACAAAATGTTCTAGAATTATAAATCCTCTTCTGTTTTTAATTGCTTGCGACATGTTTAGGTCATTTCAGCACCAGTAAAAAGGATGCAAATGGATAGTCAAGCAATTCTAGATTAACAATTCAAAGCACTAATAAGTAAAACAAAAAGGGAATGGTTCTTATATGGAATGGATGTAGATTCCAAGAGCATGCCATCGGTGGACTTAGTTTGAAGTCACCTAAAAGTGTCGTCCAGGCACAAGCACAGGTCCCCATTAAGAGGAACACACTCAAATGCTTACTTATCACATATTACATATGTAAAAAAAAATACTGGTTCCCCCTTAGAGAAAAATACTCAAACAAAAAGATGATTTACAAGGAAATAAAACAAAAATGCATACTGTTGCTGAGTCCATTGTTTTCTCAAATATATTTATATTAACACTTTTAAGCACTGACAAACAGTTTATAAGGATTTGTTTAAAAAGTGGGATGTGGTTCTAAAATCATCTCAATTAAATGGCCAGCATTTCATGTTGCTTAAGGAGATAACATTGTTCAAAAGTTTTTATCATTCCAAATTCTGACTTTGACCTGAAGACTATGTGGGATCAGAGAAGTTTCAAAATGAAATGACGTTTTTGATTTCAGCACCACTTGATTTCATAATGTGGCCAGTTTCATAATTCACAGATATAATCATGTTTTGTTTCAATGCAGTGAAAAAGATGTTCTAAAGATTTTTTTTTCCTCCACAGCTTCAACACTAGCCAGACAGATGGATATGAGTGAGATTAATGAAATCAGTTTTGTTGATTGCTCTGTGGTGGAGTCAGTAGTTGTAGTAGATGATTTGACAATAGAAACTCTTCCCCATACACCAGAGGAGTGGAATGCCTCAGATGGCATCAGCCAAAGATTACGACAAGCTGGCCCCAAGAGGAGATGACAGATCACTGACAATCCATTAGTGGATCAATGGCTGCAGTCGGAAATACTCCATTATAAAAAAAACCCAACTCCATTGTTGAACAAAATACCATAAGAATTGAATACATGAAATTTAAGATGAGGCATATTAATTATTACACTACTTATAATTAAATTATTCTTTTTATATGTCTTGATATTATAGCTGTCATCTGCATTTTTTGCCAAATTGGGACCTAAAATTTGCCCAAAAAACCCCCCAAAATTTGCCAAGAAATTTGCCAAAAAGACCAAAATTTGCCAAAAAATTTGCCGAGGAGAACTAAGCGTTTCAGTAAAAATTAACACGCGATACAGAAAAAAAAAATTATAAAAGACAATTTATTACATTTAAGGAGGCTACATTTATTAATTTACACAATGTAAAGCGATTTATGCGCCCAAACTTTTAGACAATCACACACACATACACACAAACAAACGTACACTTTCAGTCAGACTCATCAAAGGCCTAGTTTTCTTTTACTACTCAAAAAAAGAGGCATCGATAAACTTATTGTAGTAAAGGAAAACTAGTCCTTTGATGTTGTTTTCTGTGAGTCTACGCCTTCTGGAAGACAAGACAAGATTGTAAAGAGAAAAACTTCGCTCCACATCAGCTGACGAGCATGTTGAGAAGGCATACCGGGACGCCAATGCAGCGAGAGCTAGAACATAATCTGCCTCAGACTTCCAAAATAGGGTCAGATGTATAATTCCAGTATCAGACTCATGCTGAGGAATATCACAAAAATTGGGAATTGCAGTGTATGCAGATACACTGCGAGCATGAGATCATTATCCGTAGAGAGTAGCTTCCCTTGGTTTGGGCCCAGGCAAAGCTGCAACATTTCTCAAGTTTCGCACTTTCTTTTTCGTTATTTTGTTTTCGCTTCTTTTTTTCCCCCAAAATTTGCCACGCGATTTGCCAATTTTCCCAAAATTTGCCACGATTTGCCAATTTTGGGAAATTTGCGGATCGCCCTGATTTGCGGCTGCAAAAAATGCAGATGACAGTTATAGGAAATTAATTCATGTATGAAAATCACAGCTGGGAGCGTTCACAAATGACATCATAATTTAGTTTCTATCCATGACCCAATTGGTTTCTAATGTCTTGAATTTGAATATTAATTCAATCACATGTATTTTGAGTCAATTTTAAAAATGGTTTAAAGCAATCCATGGAGACATGTTGCAATACATTTGTCCATAGTGTAGAAAAAATTGGCCTCATAGTATCTTAGAAAATCGCAGTTAAAACCTGTCTTATGAATTGCCTTAAACCATTTTTAAAAAATGGTTCTTGAGATTTTCTAATTGTTATTTAGAGGGTTTTAGTCCTGTATTTATCTCAATCTGTACTTTTGATAGAGCTGATATGTTTTTGTTAAAATTTACTTAAAATCGCATGCATGCAGTGTTTAAGGCCTTTTTTTTACTACAATCACTCCATTGTTCCTTATGTTATTGGTAGAACAAATCCTCTGGAATAAATACAGATTGTTATTTTGGCCTATTGTCACAAACTTGTACAGTGGCATGGCGATTTAAGACCCTTATCACAAATGTGACTTGGGACTATCCTGGGCTTTGGCTAAGCGGCTGGTATAATGATTTATACAAAAGGTCTTACAATATGTAATTGTCTTATGACAATAGGGCAGTTAAAATTTGATTGCTCAACTCAGGATTTTGATGACCTTAAAAAAAGAAAATTTTAATGCCCCTTTGTTTTCTGTTTGATAACCGACTCAGGCATGAGAATTCTTGTTCAGTTTTCCAATTTACATCAGACCCATTCCAGAAAAAATTACAGTGAATGCACTTTAATACTTCCTGCCAAACAGGTTTGTTTTTGTTTTTAAGGGTTTTACAGCACTTGCAACACATCAGCGCCAGTAAAAAGGAGTAAAATGGGATAGTCAAAGAGTACTAGATGCCTGATAGGCGACTTGTAGTTATATGATATAGAAATGTGTTTCCATATGACCAGCTGGAACAATAATTAAAACAGTATGACATTTATGTAGCTCATCACAACAAGAATACTGCACACAGTATACTTGCAGAGTGATGTACTACATTAATGATTATATTTATTTCCTGATTAGAGAGGTTCAACGATATTTCTAAAAGCACTATTAATCAAAGTCAGCCTGGCTGCCTTGCCAGCAGCAAGACGTTCTGTTCAGATGCTCCTTCCCGAGTCCCAATAGGAGAAAAGTTATGATTGCTGTCATCATCATCATCATTACGGTTGTTTTCTTCCATGGGTAGGCCAGCATCAACAGCAAAGTTGTGGAGCCAAAAACACATAAATAACCTTGCAGGCTCTGTCAGGCGTCATTCTGAGCTCGTCATGGAGACAATTCCATCTTCTTTTAACCACTCCAATGACTCTGTTGAAATGACAATAATTGCTTGTACTTGTACATGTACACTTAAAACCAATTAAAATTAAATGGACCTCTCTCTCTCTCTCTCTCTCTCTCTCTCTCTCTCTCTCTCTCTCTCTCTCTCTCTCTCTCTCTCTCTCTCTCTCTCTCTCTCTCTTTATTTTTATATTATTTTTTTTTTTCTCAGTCATTTAATTACAATTAGAAGGGAAAGAATTACATATAATGGTTAATCTGAGTTCTTCAAAAAAAAAAAAAATGTAATGTTTATACTAGCATGACAATGACAGTATGATTACAACTATTTTTTTGGTTAATTTTCTTTTATTTTCATTGATCATTTGCAAATTGTATTGTTAAAGTGGATATAAAAATAAACCTGAAATATTAAATTTCAAAAATTATCAAAATGTTATTGTTTCCTGGAGGGTGGGATTATATGATTGGTAAAACTTACCTTTCAATCGTGCATTTTGTGATACGATGGGCGGTGTTAAATGCCTCTTCTCCTCTATTTTGGGGGTTTTGGTATTGGGGTCATTAGCCAATTTCTTAACATATAACGACTGTCTCCAAGGATCACACCATCCAAAGCCCTGCGATGTGGATCCTCAAATGCAAAGAATAGCCCAGATTTCCTAAAAAATTTGCATCATGCACTGAACCAGGCCACTTAGGAACCAAGTTTGTAACTTATAAAATTGCATCAGAGACGACCTAAAAATGGGAGAAGGAAAATTTTTGCATATATTAAAACCTGCAATAAAATCTAAATCAGGAAGTGTAGTCAACTTACGTACAGTACAGCTCGCGCACAATGGCCTCTTATAAAATAATAAAATTCCTTTTATTCATCCCATAGGAGAAATGTGTCTCAGGGTCTGTTCCAAGGGAAGAATGGAATAACCCAGGCGTCAGGGAATGGAGATGGGATGAGGGTGGGGAGTAATAGTCATTGGGTGACCTTTTAACAACCATGTACTTTGTGTAACATACCATGACGACTCAACAAAAGGCTAGTGGGTGGGAGGCAAGTGACTGACTGATCAATATGTTGATAGTCCTATGCCTAATAAAGCGAATGATGTGTGACAACTGACTGATTGAGTAACTGTGCCTGATGAAAACTGATTGGGTAATGAGCTTTTATGTGAAGCCTGATGATGTCTTTTCTTATCACTGGGATGGTGCTTTACTATTACAAGTTTTGAAGAGCATTTAGTAGTGGTAGTGACTGCCAGTAGTGGGTTAGAATGGATGGAGGCAGAGGAGAGGGGAACAGAGGAATAAACCATTGCATTGTTCCAACTTGCCCCTTTTTCTGATGTAATGTAAGTGGTAGAAAGGGGGGGGGGGGGGGGGGGGGGGGGGGGGGGGGGGGATGGTGATAGTCGGAGGGGTTGTGCTTCTGTAGCTAAGTCTGTCAGATCTCATGAAAGTACTTTGTGATAGACTACCTTCCTATTCAAAGGGTAGCAAGCAATTGTTATTGTCTGTTTCATGCCATAGAAACCGGGATAAACCCTGGCTCCTTGGGCTTCATGCCTCTGAAGGACTGCTATTCATTAAATTATTTTTTTTTTCATTTCAAATATTTAAGGATATCTAAACAGGTCTTTGATGCGAAGTTGGTCCCTCTAGCTCAATTATTAGGGTATTCGCTTTACATGCTAAGGGCAAAGTAGAGATTTTTATTTGACCCCACTGACCACCCAGGAATGATGGGGTGGGTAATCTGTATTTGTTAGATCTGGTGGAAAGTTCTTTACAATAAACCTGTGTCCTATCCAAGGGGTAGCAAGCAATTACTATTGTCTGTTTCACACTAAAGAAACATAGATAAACTCCCGCTACACCAGCCTTGCAGCTCTGAAGGAGTGAAGGAAGAACTATTTGATGCGATTACTTTCAGCATGATGTCTTTGTGCAGATGTGGTCTAGTGGTATGACACTCGCTTTCGGATCGGAAGGTCCTGGGTTCGAGCCTCGCGCTCGGCACATAGTTGAGTCCTTGGAAAAGGCTCTTTACTCACATTCTCTCACTGTACTCATGTGTAAAATGAGTACCTGGCTGTTAGCAGAGGTGCCTTTGTCCGAAAAATTGTAATATCGCCTAACAGGCGCTTGTCTCGTCCTACATGTTAAATGTTGCTGTTGACCAGTGTCCCCTTGTAAAGCGCTTTGAGCACATTTAGTGGATATTGCGCTATGTAAAGCTAAATTTTAATAATTTTTTAAAAAATGTCATTGTACTTGACGCTTGTGCCTCACCAGTATGGTCTTTGCTTCGTACCCAAAAGATACCTAGTTCGAATATACACCATGGCATGTGGCCATCAACAAGCCATCTCTCCCTAGCTCAATTTGCAGCGCTGTGCTGTTGGTGACACCGGAGTTATTCCAGTATTCCCATTGAATAAACCCTAAGACAAATTTCCGCATGAGGACTATTAAAGGGAAATTTATAATTATTATTTACTTTTATTGGGAGGTTCCTGTATCACATCATTCATTTAATGACGTAGCCAACTAGTAGCAAATCATGGCATGTGGCATTGAAATTAGAATGAATGGCGAAGTGATAAGAATAAGTAAGAGAGGTGTCAATTATGCGAAATGACAATGGAGTGTGTGAGTGCCTGTGTGTATGCATGTGTATCATATTGTACACAAACGTAACTGTCAATGTAACAGTAAATTTTCGGTGGTCGAAATAACAGGGCGCATTAAAATAAAACCTTGAATTAATCAAATCCTTTTTTACATTGGCTAGGTGAAATTAGTTCAAGTAAGGAATGGAATGACAACTAAAAATAATAATGAAAAAATTTGGGATATTCGAATGAGTTCAAGTTCAAGGAAACTGTACTCGAATGTATTACTTTCACTTTTTAAAGTCTATCCAGTGAAATACTTTATTTAAATTGACCGTCGACAACATCTTTGTAATGTGTATTTGAAGTGAAATTTTAAAAACACGACACAAGTTTTGAAACAACATATTACGATTTTTTAACAGCTTTGGTATAACCGCAAGAGAGGATTTTTACTTGATTCATACTAAATTAAATTGAGCTTTATATAGCGCAATATCCATTAAATGTGCTCAAAGCGCTTTACAACAGTTCCCTGGTCAACAGCAACATTTAACATGTAGGACAGGACATGACGCCTGTCAGGCGATATTACAATTTTTCGGACAAAGACAACACTGTTAACGGCCAGGTACTCATTTTACACCTGAGTACGGTGAGAGAATGTGAGTAAAGAGTCTTTTCCAAGGACTCAACTATGCGCCGAGCACGAGGCTCGAACCCATGACCTTCCGATCCGATATTTTTCTTTTCTTTTTTTGTTTGTATTTCTTGTAATGTTTCGAATGGCTCTGATTTCTGCTTCGTATTGAAATAGTGTCATAGTTTGTATTTTACTCTCGCATTTATTATAATATTATAACGGTAAATCTCATCATTTAAGCTGGGATGAAATAAACTAATTTTCCTTTAAGCCTTAAGGCAACGTGCACTAATTTGCAGGTCTGATAACCCAATACATCATGAGCTCATTGTTATAATGAAAATCTCAAAAAATTACACAAAATAATGTCCAGTGCAACAATGTTAAACGAGGCCCATATTGCATTCGGATGTCAGACCAGCATATATGCATATAAAGATAACATTCCCTTTTTTCATCCAATGGGGAAATTTGTCTGTCTTTAGCGTCTATTCCAAGGGAACACTGGAATAACCCAGACATCAGCCGCAGTGCAGTGCCGCAAATGGAACTAGGACGAGATGGATTGCTCAAGGCCGCACAGTACAACGGGTGATCAAACTAATTACCTTTTGGATACAAAGCAAAGACCATACTGCTGAGCCACGCTGCCCCATCGCCTCGAGTGAAAAATCCTATTTTAAAGATTGATTCTCCTCAGCAATTTGTCAGTCCAACTGTACAATTTTTTTTTCTTCAATTCTAAACTGGTTTTGCTAATGAAAAATGTTCCCTTTCAAAAATATTACAATTACAGTGAAAATAATCTCCGACAAGAGCTCGAAAATTGGTTAAGGGAATGCAAAATTCAATAGTGCCAGAGAGCGGTGAAAAAATTTCCATTCCATGTCATACCAGTAACAGTCATAGTGGTTTGTGTGTGATGATTAGAGAAATCTACCAACACTAACACTTAGTTTGACTAGTTCAGTTGAGAAGAAGAAGAGGAGGAGGAAGAAGTGGCAGAAGAAGATGAACATGATGATGTTGATGAAGAAGGACGAGGAGGTGTGAAGATGAAGGAGAAGAAGAAGAAGAAGTCTTGCCCGCACCGATTTAGGGTTGGATGCATGAGAATATAAGAAAACTTCTCTTTAAAGATTAGTCTAGTATGAGATTAGAATTAAAATTAAAATGAATACAGATACTAACCTTTCCTCCAGAGAAGACGATCAAGGTCGTCTTTTACAAGATCACAAATTATAAAAATGTGTTCACGATGAAAACGGAAATGTTCGTATATTTCATCGTCGTTAAACGAATCGATGGGATTAAGTCTGACCCGAAACACCCTCTCCCGTTGAATCAGTGTTCTCTGACGAATTTGAAACAGCACAGCTGCCGCCATTTTCATGTGTTGACAGTTGTTTTGGCAGTACTGTCAATGACAGTGTCATAGTCATAGTCATACGAATCACGTCATGTGATCGAGAGTAACTTCGCATTGCTTTGCTTGGCACAAAAATAAAGAAAATAAAAGGGGGTAGGGGGTGTTTTAGCTAAACAACATAATTTTCATATTAAAAAATAAGCTAGGTCTAGTTGTGTGTTTGTTATTCTCTAAATATCTAAATCTAAACTTCGAACCAAGCGAAGCTGAAATCTCAGGCTCAGACTTACTGAGTCACTCAACTTCATCAGATTTATTAGTTTCCCGGACAAAAATGTGTGCTTTCGACGATCTGTGACCTTTAAACCGTTTCCTTTAGTATTGACAAATATCAACAGATTACTTTTGTCGTTATAATTCTTTTTCTATGTATTTTTTTCTCGCGAACCGAGTCGTCTAACATTGGCCGCCATCTTTGTTGACTTTGTTGACGCCGTTTCTTAGTTACTAGTCAGAGACTAAACGATCAAGTCCGACTCGAGCAAGTGACTAAATCTTGGCCAAACTTAGTCCGAAGGTGACGTGATTTTAGTCTGGGACTAGCTTAGTCAGCTCACATTAAATCCGATTTTTTCTAGTCATTTACTAAAGTCAGAGATAGTCCGGGACTAAGCGCTAGTCCGCGTTCATTAGAACGGGCCCTGGAGGTTTTTCCGAGAGGGAAGTTTTTTTGTTTGTTTTTGTTTTGAGCGAGGGAGAAAGATTTTTTTTTTGTCCTTGTAAAATATATATCCATCATATACTACTTATGCCAATGTATTTTAGGACTATTTGAGTGTATCCCTTTGGAGGTAGGTCCTGGGGAAGTGTCACTGTAGGACTTTATTTTTATTTTGTTTCGGACTAGAGGCATGCCTATGATACCAGAATCTCTGGATTCGTCCGGTACATTTGACAAAACTAACAGTTGTCCCAGAAAATACGGAAGTTTACTTTTTGTCCCGGGAAAACAAATTATTGTGTTGTGAGGGAGAGGAAGGGGGGCATGGGTGCAAGAGTGCCGGCCGATTAGATGACCGAAAAAAACGTTTTTGCGATTTGGATTTGATTGATTTTTTTTTTTTTTTTGTAGATTATCTGTCTGGTCATAAGTAGACTTGCAGGCTTTTTGAGGTCGAGTTGCTTTCACCCATGAAGGGGGTCAATGACTCGATGAATATAGTCCTACCCTGATAGTGGGGGTAGTAGTAGTAGCAGCAGCAGTGCCGTTGTAACTCGAAGTCAAATTTTGTCTGTTTTGTTTTCGTTTTGTCTAAGGTATCAGGTTTCTCATTAATCCTCAGACTCAATACATTAGTTTGCTATCTTTATTTGTTGGCTTCAAGTTCAGTTCAACGTCTTTATCTGCAAAAGACGAATTACTCATCACTGCAGATTTTATACAATTATGTGGTGACTTTCTTTATTATTCTGTTATTGAGTTGAAAGAAAAATGTTAAATAGTTGACTAAATTTGTTGTTGGTAATATCTAGGATTTCTGGTGGAAGAGTGTTCCATTCCTTGATGGTTCTTGGGAAGAAACTGTTTTTATATGTGTTGGAATTGTGAACTTACTGCTATGATCATTTCTTGTGAATGTACAGTTTGGTTTTGTGAAATATTTTGGTAGAGTTGCTGCTGTTTTGTAGGAATGTACTGTTTGTGAAGTTGGAGGCGGTTTTTTTTCCGCCTACTGTCCAGTGTTTTCCACTGCAACAATTTCAGGGCCTCAGTAATTATGCATCCTGGTTCGCGCAAGTAATTGTTGGTGACAAACCTTGAAGCTGCCCACTTGTTCGATTTTCTTGATGTGGCCTTATTGATAAGGATCCTCCACCGTGCACGCGTATTCCAATACGGGTCTGACTGAAGCATCGTTGCCTTATCTTTCACCTTTGGAGGGCACTGGTACAGGTTCCGCCTCAGGGTACGATATGCTTTTGTCACAATATTATCAATGTCGGTCCCATTTCAGTAATTTGTTTAGTTGGATTCCCAAGCAGGGTATTGTACGTATCAAACTGACCGCTTATTTGGTAGTCATTATTAATTTGCTGTTTTTTTGTTTATTTGTTTATTATTGGCATTACAAAGCATTTCTCGGGGTGGAATTTCATCTGCCAGGTTTGTACCCATGATAGAAGTGAGTCAAGATCATTCTGTAATATGTCTGCGTCGTTCTGGGTTTCAATGACTCGAAATAAGAGGCTGCTATCGGCGAACAGTAGTAGTAATAATAGAAGTAGTAGTAGTAGCAACAGTAGTAGTTGTTGTTATAGTAGTACCTAGTATTATTATTAGTAGTAGTAGTAGCGGCAGCAGCCGTTGTAGTAGTAGTTGTAGTAGTTGTAGCCGTTGTGGTAGTATTATTAGAAATAGTGGTAGTAGTAGCAGTAGTAGTAGTAGTAGTGGCAGTAGTATAGACATCCCCATAGATAAAGGCGCAGCAGATGCTAAAAAAAAAAAAAAAGGGGGGGGGGGGGGCGGGGTGCCATGTTGGCGTTAGCGATGGCCTAATCTTGTGGTGAGTTCATGTGGGGTCAGGGTACCCCAGAGACTATCAAGAGGAGTCTCCTAAGGGAGCGTTCACATATTACGTCATCAGCTAGGGGGGGTCGGGGGGGGGGTCTACCAAATGTTGACATGGGGGAGGGGGGGGGGGGGGGGGGCTCAGACCCAAGATGATGTCATCAAAACATAGGCAAATTAGGCCTATTTTATTAAATGCAAGAGCTTCAAAAATGGCATTCCAAATAAATTAGCATGTTTTTTACTTGTCACAAGATGATAAAGCGAGAGTACCACTAGGTCTTCCGATCTCAAAAAAACAAACAGCAATCCTCATGCATATGGAGTATAAAGTAAGACTTCCTGACCATGATTTTCCAATTGGTGAAAGACAAACTAATACCATCAGTTTATGCTGGATGTTCCCTGAAAGAGGATGGAACCATTGGTTACAGTGGTCCGACGTATGTAGCAATCCGCAGCAGTGGCAAGCACGACAGCAGTAGTGCTCTCTCCCATGCTGAAGATTTCGATGCAGTCTTGAATTAAGAAGAATTCGACGTCATCAGCAAAGTTAATGGACAAATCAAACCCCTAGTATTAGTTTCAGTGGATGGTGGTCCAGATGAGGCTCCAAAAAACGGACAGACACTCGCTGCTTGGGAGAGACATTTCAAGGCGCTAGATATTGATGCTGTATTTGTCTTTACACACGCTCCAGGTTTCAGTGCTTATAATGAGGTGGAAAGAAGAATGGCACCGCTTTCAAAGGATACAGCATCTGTCATCTTACCATTTGATATTCATGGACGTCATCTTGATGGAAGCAACAAGACTGTTGATGTTGATCTGGAAAAAAGGAACTTTGAAGCTGCTGGAAAAATATTAGCCAATATTTGGTCCGAGTCGATAATAGATGGATAGATGGATGTTTGGAAATTGAAACAGAAATTCATTCCACTAAAAGACTAATATGCTATAAAATAATTTGCCTCCTCTACTATTTTAAATTACACTTTCTGAAATTTTTTAATAGCACCTGCACCAAGTAGCCCAATTTAAATAATGTTTGTTAGATTTTATCTTTGCAAATTTAAATTTTATGTCCCCATTGTATCGTAAAACATAAATTATCAACAGTTTCTGAAATTAATAAAATGTCTGAATGTGTTTTATCAAACGTTGATAATCAATGTTTATGGTTTGAAAAATGAATAATAAATATTGTGAAATTAAAGTTATCTTTTAGTTTTTATTAAATTAGATGACGTCATCATCTGTTGGGGGAGGGGGGGGGGGGGTCAGGTCAATGATGACAAGTGATGACTTGGGGGAGGGGGAGGGGGGGGGGGTCTAAAAAGGGCAAATTTTTGATGACGTAATATGTGAACGCTCCCTAATCAGTGGGGACATTACAATAGTGAGATATTAGCCTATGTCTGAATGGTGCCTTGGGTTTTCGAAATGGCGGCCCCTAGATGAAGCCTCGTCATTTTTTTGCATTCGCATTTTTGTGATGCCAGATTTAATATTTAAATAAACTTTTTTTTAAATTCAATTAATTGAATATTAAATTTACGACTTTTTACGATCTTGGATGCAAAATTACAAATTTACGACTGTACGACCTTGCTGGGCACCCTGAGTATTACAAAAATCTAACAAAATAATCAAAACAAGAAAAAAAACAACCCGCAATAATACTTTTAAATGACGTTTATTGGTTAACTCAAGTAATACAATCCAATGATCATTTTTTCTAATCCACTCTTTCGCGCATAATAATTGCATAATCAGTAGGAGCAGACATCTTTTATAATACTATATACATTATTGGGCACAGCACATATTCTCAGAGGAAAATAAAAACAAAGAGGAGCTTTCCACATTCAAAACCCTTCGTCACATTAGTCACATCATAACAAATCACGAGAATGCCTCATTCGAATCAACTATATTATTTACCTATTATATAATAATATATTTCATAATTGTGCCGAAGTCTTTAAAAGTAAAATTTAATCAATGTACTAATACAACATAATATATACACATAACTTTTCCATTCAGAATGACTTGATTTCAAGATATCTAAAAAAAAAAAAAAATATTAATAGGCATTTATTAACATAATCATAAGGATATTTCAAGATATTGAATGAATGAATGTCAAGTTATAAAACAAGTTACTTGTGACAGAACGACCAATCACCTATACTATAACGATCCTATCAATACACGTCTTGGATTTAGCTTTTGAGCGAGACCCACAACACCAGAAACCTCAAGTCTTGCTAACGACACAAGCGGAAACTGATGAGCCTGTGGTAGTGATGCATATATGTATATGGTTTATTAAAAACAACTTGGCTGTCTCACAGTATTAACAAATTTTTTTGTTGTTTGTTTGTTGCTTTAGGTCTCTTCCAACACAATTGAGGTTATATGAGAGACCGCTGAAACAAAAAAACAAGCAATCTAACAAAAATAGTACAAATGTAAATCAAAATCATAACCTAAAGATATCATAAGCTAAATTATAAATAACCAAGAACAAACAGGCAGAAGATTTACAGAAAAAAAAATATCCCCTGTCAAAAATACAATCACAAACCAAAGAAGCAGGATAGGCTAGTAAAGAGAAGAAGAAACGACATCACTATCGGACCGTACACCCATGCGAATTTTTTGCAAAGCTATTTAGAGAGCGTTTTTATTATTATAGTAAACCTCTTTAAAGATCTTAAATTTTTACTTGGTGTAACAGTAACAAGAAACACTGATATTGTGGGCTAACGAAATTTGTTTTGCGTTGTTTTTATGGTGCTTGTGACACTTTTAGGTCGTTTCAGCGCATGTACAAAGGGAGATGATAGAGGATAAGTTGCAAATCTAAAGTTAAAAGCACCAAATAAAAAGCAAGACTGGTTCAAATAGGGAACAGAAGATTCCACTATCAATCCACTCGTGTGCCTATTTTGATATTACCTTAGTGTCCCATCCAGGCACACGCAAAGAATTCTGCTTAGAAGGATACACTCAACTGTTTATAAAGTATAATATATTCAAAACCAATAACTATAACTATGACATGTGAACACATCCTACAGAATTGCCCAACCCTCTCTGCCCTTAGGAGAAAATACTGCCTCAACCAGCCAAGAGGATCTCCAGAGGACATCAGCATTTCTGGTGGAGAGTAGCCTTACCATCTGAGCAAACGCGAAGAAGAAGACAGTCTTACACAATTGAGGAATTTGACGATGCAAATATAAAAATCAGAAACTGCAAGATTTCTAACATCTTTCAATTCTAACAAATAAGATTTTTGTTGTTTGTTGTTTTTAAGGGTTTTACAGCGCTTGCAACACATTAAGGTTATATCAGCGCCAGTAAAAAGGAAGAAAATTGGATAGTAGAACGTTCTAGAATTACAAGTAAAGCAGCCAAGAGAAAGTACGACAAAGGGGAACTCGGAACAAATAGGGATCAGATGTAGATTCCAAGAGCATACCACCAATGTACTTAGTTTGAGATCACCTATAAGTCTCATCCGGACACAAGCACAAAATCCAACAAAGAGGAATACACTCAAATGCTTACATTATACATTTAAAATAACAAATATAATAATACATAACAGAGAGATGATTTAAAAGTAAAAAAATATCATCTCCTAAAACAACAACTATGCATTTGACTGTTTCCCTCCCAGCCAGGACTCCAGCCAAGGCCAGAACAAAACCAAGTAATCTCATTCCAAGACAAAGACAGAAAGCATGTTGGAAAACATATATAAGGGGATAGAAGACGCAGTATGTACCTAAGATTTTTGTTTTAAGTCACTTGAGACACTACAAGGTCATTTCATCGTCAGTAACAGGAAGATCATAGGGGGAAAGTTGTAGATTTGGAGTTAAAAGCACTGAAGACAAGGGACGACAAAGGCGACAGGGTCAAGTAGGGAAAATAAGATACCATGAGCAATCTATTGATGTGTTTTTTGTTTTTAAGAGTTTTACGGGGCTTGCAAAACATTACGGTCATATCAGCGCCAGTAAAAAGTTCTAGAATTACAATTAAAGCACACAAGAAAAGGTAAGACAAAGCGGAATTGGTCCAAATAGGAAACAGGTGTAGATTCCAAGAGCACACTATCAAAGTACTTAGTTTGAGATCACCTAAAAGTCTCACCCAGACACCAGCACAAGATCCTACTAAAAGGAACAGACTCAAATGTTTACAAATCATATGTTTAAAAAAACAAAAAAAAAAACAATGCATAACAGAGAGATGTTTTTTTTGTTTGTTTGTTGCTTTAGGTCTCTTCCAACACAATTGAGGTTATATGAGAGACCGCTGAAACAAAAAAACAAGCAATCTAACAAAATAGTACAAATGTAAATCAAAATCATAACCTAAAGATATCATAAGCTAAATTATAAATAACCAAGAACAAACAGGCAGAGGATTTACAGGAAAAAAATATCCCCTGTCAAAAATACAATCACAAACCAAAGAAGCAGGATAGGCTAGTAAAGAGAAAAGAAACGACATCACTATCGGATCGTACACCCATGCGAACATCATAGGTATATGATTCAAGGGTGATGCTCCCATCCAACCACCCGCCAGAGAGATGATTTACCAGGAAAAAATATCATCTCCCAAAACTTTAACTATACATTCGACAGTCAAGGACTCCGGCCAGGGTCAGGACAAAACCAAGTAATCTCATTCCAAGACAAAGACAGAAAGCAATTGAAAAACAAATACAGGCAGATAGAAGACACAGCAAGTACCTCCCTGCCCACTGTGCGAGGTCGGGAACCCACCCAGAACAACCAAACTATTGATGTGTCTATTTTGACATTACCTAAAGTCCTATCCAGACACATGCAAAGAATCCCACTATGAAAGACACACTCAAATGTTTACAAAGTACAATATACAATATAAAGTATTAAAAACTAATAATGATAATGATAAAAGAACATAACAGTAACAGTGACAGAGAAATGATTTACAAGGAAAAAAATATAATCTCTCAAAATATATAACATACATTTGACTGTCTCCCTCCCAGGGCCAGGAAAAAAACGAGCAATCTCAATCCAGAACAAAGACACGGAGCAACATGGACAAGGAAACCATATGTGGGGGCAGATGACACAGAAGGTGACCTCTTTTTTTTCTCATCACCATATTTTTTCAAAAAAAAAAAAAAAAGATTAAATATAATGCTTTTCATACATAGGGCAATATGCTCACACAATGCATAGATTGGACGACAAAATAATATTCCTTTTTTACGAGACATACAGGATCTTCTTTTTTCATGATACATATTGACAGAGATGGCGCTTTTAATCCAACAAAAAGTAAGCAAAGTTAATCGTATTTCTCTATCATATCAACATGTTAATGATTTGTGGGCCTAAATTTAAATATTTATAATTTAAAAAAAAACAACAAAAAAACGAACAAATGTTATCAAGTCTATAAATAAAATAAAAATTTTAAAATTCTAAATTGAGGGTTTTTAAGCCAGAGAAGTCAGTGGAGAAGAAAAAGAAATGAGGGAAAGGAAAAGAAGGTGAAACCAAATATAGCAAAGAAAAAAACAGAGAGGTGGGATTTTTTAAAAAAAGATCCTTAAATTTATTTTGTTCTTTGTGAAAAAGACAAATGAACATTATTCAAGGGGGTAGAAGTGACATCATAAGTGGGTTTATTTCAGGTCGCTTCCCTGACCATCAAACTGGTTTGAGAGTTGAAAACTGGAATTTTACAACGGTATTTGCAACATTTTTAGGTTGTTTCAGTACCAAAATCAAGTCTGTGCCAAAAACATTCAAAACTGAGATTTTAACAAACTTTTAGACATTCCAAGATCTCATTACAAAAGGATGTGCCAAAATTGCTCTGCCATCGATCTGGTTAATAATTAATGTATATGTTTTCATTGGTTTTTGTTGTGGCTGAAGGATTTTGAGCCCTAAATGTTCTGTGTTTGGTATTTTGTTGGTTTTTTTGAAGTTGTTATATTCTTTTTTGTTTATTACCTTTTATAGTAAAAAACAGGTGTATTATAGCAAACGGAAATTAATGTAAAAAAACAAACAACAATTTATGGTACTTCTGAGAGATGCATCTAGGTAAATAAAGATTTGTTAATAACATAAATTGTCAGGGAATTTTCATGGAAAATCTATTTTTATAAATTCCTGGGGGGATTTTAATGACCTGCTAGAGGTTGCAGATAATTCCTGGACACTTGGGCAGTTTTGCAGTTATGTATTTACTACTATTCTACTGGTGCTAGAGTGTCAGTTTTCCAATTATTTTACAATATTTTTTCCCCATATAATCTGAAAATAACTTTAGAAATAACTTTAATAACTGAAAATAACTTTAGAATCCAAGTATCTTTGTCATGAAAGTTATGAAAACAACTCTATCGCATATACAGAATTTAGTTGCACTAACAATCACTCAGGAAAAATAAGACAAAGTATATTACCTCAAATAGAATAGATATGAGATCAAATGGCAATCTAACCATTGATCACGTACAGTTATTAAGTCCCATCCAGACAGTCACAGGATCTTGACCACAATGGATACGCTGTCTACAAAATACATATATCAATAACTCTTGTGTCACAAATATATCATCATAAGTATCATTATAAAGAGATGGTTTGGAAGAGGAAAATTAAAATTCGCCACAGAAACATACATCAATTTACCTCAGCAAAATATCAGGGAAAGGGTTTGGAGCAGAACTTTCATTTCAGGGAACAAAAGAGTTGAGAATGGACATCGAAATTGTAGGACCACGATAATGTCACGACATGCGTCATGTTGATGTATCAGTCCTTCCAAAAAATGAAAGGGAAATAACTAATGTAAAATGAAGAATAACAACAATGGGTGTTGACCTGGATGATTTGGTGATCCTTAAAGGGGGCTGATTTTGAAATTCAGGACGTTTCAATTGATTCAACTTTGAAAAATTCAGTTATTGTGGTCTGTTTCTGAAGACCAGAGACAATTTTTTTAGATGCTGTCCTCATCACTGCTAGTGGTGTCAAAGAATCGCTCTCAGGATGCTGTTGTGCAAAGAAATGCCGAGTGGTATCCAGAATGAGTATTGGAAATAGCAGCACCTGGTGATAATTTTTCCAAGACCAAGAAGCGGATGTATTCTTGATTGTTTTTAGACCCATTATTGCCAGTATCGATATATCACTATGTCGATATAATTGTCTTCTGGTAAAATTTATGTCGATATATGAGATCCTTATATACAAATATCATAAAGTAAATAATTTGAGACTTTGATATCATGTTGATATATCCGCTCAGCACTGTAGGTGGTTCAAAGAAAAGAAAATTGACACCAACAGCCAAGAGAAGACATTCTTTTTATATGGCCATCACTCTATACTACTGATATATTATTATACCCATTATTCTGGCATTTATGAATTATCCAAGTCACAATTTGTGGTAAATATTTTGTTGATAAAAAAAAAAAAATAAAAATACATGGCATGCTCCACTTTTCAGGCTCTCAAAAGAGAAAAAAAAACAAACCCAAAAAAACAAACAAATCACAAACTGACGGGTAAATATGTATTTGAACTACATAATAAAAAGTAATTATGTACACTATATTACATTTTTTTCTCTCTCTCTCCTTTCTCTTTTCTTTTTCATCGGAATTCTTCAAGTCTTAAGAACGTTCATCCCTTTAAAAAAAAATAAAAAAATATATATATATATGTATACCCATAAAATATTATCCTTTTCAAATGCACCAGAGCTTTAAAAAACTAAATTCTAAATAAAATTTGGCATACTTATGCATTCATTTTTTCATGGTGTTTGTTTAATCTAGTTTTTAGGGGCCAGGACCAAGAAAAAAATGAGCAATCCCAATCCAGAACAAAGAAAGGGAAAACACATAATGGGCATAGAAGACATAGCAATAATGACCTAACCGCTCACCTTGGGATGTCAAAAGGACAGAATGCCTTATTAGAAAGGGACAACAAATCTAGTTAGTCATTTTGCTGAAAATGATCTGAAGTCTTAACCTGCACATCACTGATATTACAAATTCACTAAAGCGCCATCTATGCCAAAAGTCATGCATTGCCATGCAGTGAGATGGCATAAATCAAAATCATTATTCTTTTTACTCCTTGATAAAAGCTGGTGCATTCACTAAGGACAATAAGAAAATAAGAAAAACAAACCAAAAAACCAAAAAACCCACATAAATTTCAGAATGGAAATGCTGTCAATATGTAACTATAACTTATAATTCTCTCCATCTACCACATCTTAAAAATTCCCACCTCCTTAATCGTGCACAAACCCCCCCCCCCCCAAAAAAAAAACAAACCCCAACATTTCAGAGCACTTCCCACGGGCACAACGCGCATTCAAATAAAAAACCAAACTAATAAACCAGACGGCCAGTAACCAAATTGATAAACCAGGCAGTCAACAATCATTTTAAACACAACAAATTAAAGGAAAATATTTTCTAAAAATAAGAAACCAAACAAAACAGCTAAAAACAATTTTTAAAAACAAAAAAAAAAACACAAGGAGATTTGGAGCTGACAGTACTGAGTAATAATAAAAACTGAAATTTACAAGGACAAATCGAACTCAATTTTGTCTTGCTAAAGACCGTCAGCCTAAGGAAAATGGGGCATGTGTGGTATGCGTTTATTAAGATGCCAGGAGCTTTAAAATTGACTGAGAAGAGGAAAATAATCCTTAGAAGATCATTGTTGCTCACAATACTCATGAGCAATCTAGAGACAAAAATAAAGTTACTCCATTGTTTAGTAAAAACTTTGCTCCGGGGAAAAAAATGGAGGTCTAAATATTTTGGTAAATAATTTCAATGTGCCCTCTCACAAGTCTTAACTTGGTATCTCATTTGATGCTAATTATTTCATTTTAAACTAAATCACTGCCCGACAGGACACACATATGAATTTTTTTTAACGACTTCTAACTTGATTTGATCTTGAAAGGGCAGTCCTTCTGTATCAAAGATTTAGATTTTTTTTTAAACCAAAAAAACAGAAGTTAGTTCTTAAGTATAAACTATTTCATAACTAAGACTAGTGTTTAAAAGTATAATGACAAGCAATTACACAATGCACAGGGAAGAAAAAAAATCATAGTCTTCGCGGTGACAGCATTCAGCCTTAAATTCCCCACATAGGATCCTAGCCAGGGCCTTGGTAAAACCAAAGTCTCATTCCAGGTCCAAAACGGAACATTAATTGTTTTGGGGCAACATACGGATGGAAAATACAGCAAGGAGATTTCCAAGGGTAGTAAACATTCCCTCTCAAAGATTTACATCCATTCATATCAGGACTGACGTTATCAAGACCTCATATTGAGCCATTTGATAAGAGCATAAAAATCACATACAGGCTATTTAGTTGGCAACCTCACAGGACATACATGCAGAAAATCTCGAATTTTTCCTTCCAACATAAACATTAAATTATGGAATTAAAAAAAAGAAAAGAGAAAAAAAAAGCTCACTCTTCGAAAAATTGGCAGATGCCTCATCTACAAAGGATTAGTGCAATTTGAATGTTTGTTTCTCTCTGGCTTTGGAACTTATCCCATAATATTAGAATTAAAATGATATGATACAGGCTGAAAATGTAACAAATGAAAGCAACAAAACAAAAATAAAATAGAGAACAGCTCTAATTAAAAACAAGGAGTCGTCTCAACAAACACAATGACAGTAACCAAATTCAAATAAAGTAAATAACAAATGATCGAATATATAGATATCACTGAAAATTTTCAAATTTATTAACTATCTTGGAACAAAAGTTCTGTCAAAATCTTTATTCTGTATTTAAAAAATAGAAATACTCTGTATCAAACTTCTTATAAAATAAAATACTATTTTTCAATACACTTTAAAATCACAATGTAATTGTTCTGTCGACATGCACAAACTCACATGCGGACACACACTGACAGGATCTAGAGACCTGTCTAAATTCATGAACTTGCCAACCTATCAACAAGTTAAAAAAAAAAAAGAAAGAAAGAAAGAAAAACATATGCTAACCTCAGTGACAAAATCAAACCATATAGCTGAACATAGTACAATAAAACTAATCACACAACAGGACATCAGACAGTCATAAAATTACCTTTAAATGGACGAAATTTTTAAATACAAATGAATGATGAAGAAAAAAAAAAAAAAAAAAGAATATTAGTGGAAGCAACACAAAGCAAAGTATATTGTGTTCTTAAAATATATAATGCATTTTTATATACTGGCCATTAATTAGCCCTTTGTCTCTGTGGGGAGAGAGTGATGGAACAAATTTCAAATCCCCCCCAATCTATAAGGTTAGAAATTTTCGACTGATATCACAATGCCACATACCTGCTATAATCATAAAACGCCATGATTCACCAAGAAGTGATAAATTGTCATATTACTGTTCTACTTTGAATTTTAATGTTAACATAACATGGCCTAAAAATAAAGCCCACTATGATAAATCTGTCAAATATAAAATAAGAAATTTATCAAAATAAAATCAGGCGTAGTTAACGCTCATCACTCTTCAATACAACTAATTCAAAAAAAAAAAAAATCACAAAATTTATCATGTATGGTCATCCCGGCGGAAAGAGGTACCCATATGCCTTGTGGGTTTCACCATCTTTTCCCTTGCTTCTCTGCGACCATCTTCTTTATGGTTGAATTCACAGTCATGAAGTTCAGGTAGTCGATGCATAGGACAGAATACATGGTCTGTGATGAGGTAAAAAGTAAACATTTTAAAAAAAATGAAAATTAAATAACTCAATTCTTTTCATGAAAAGAAAATGTTGCCATCTGTAAAAATTTGAATAAGGGGAGCCAATAATTTCTTCAATCTCAGTTGAAGAAATAACATTTTTTTAAATGTATAATTTTCCTAAGATTTATCTTCTGGACAAACTTGTCTCTAGGGTCTGTCGTGAAAAACTTGATCATCTTAAGATTTGCTAAGCTTTGAATTCTCAACAAAACAAATCTATCTGTGATTTTTTTTTTAAAGCATAATAAAAATATTTAATTTAGAGAATTATCAGAAAATCTAAAAATCGTTGCTCTATAATAAATTGTCCAAATAAAATCTAAAAATAAAAAATCAAATTTTAAAAAATAATAAAAACAAAGAAATAAGAACTTGTCTATATTCTCATTTTTCAAAGTGGATGTTGATATATCTCACTGCAAATTTATTAAAATCTATCAATGCCTGGCTTGCCGCAGAATTAACTACTGGCACTACTGATACATTTTTAGCGAATACCACTTCCTGATGATGAAACGGAGTACATTTAACAGAAGGTAGTGATATGCTCTCTGTTAAGCACTAGTCAACTTTCAAAGAGAATGCTGCCTTACAAAGGAGACCTCTGTATTACCTGTTGGACTGAGGTTGATGTGGTGTTATTCTAACTTGACAACAAATCCGTTGGTGACTGAAAAGTACTTTTCTTCGAAAATTCTGATGTAAATACATATTCCAGGAAAAGGAAAACATCTAAATTTGGCCCCTAAAAGATCCCTCTACAATAATTTTGTTAAAAATAGTAAAAATATAGTAAAATAGTAAAATAGTAAAAGTAAACATGTGTATTGATTTGGCTTGAAAACTTATGCTTCTTAGCGGTCCTGGATTTCAGACTTTTTGATGTCTCATTAAATATTTCAAATAAAAGTTTTCTAGAAAAAATGTTTTATCAGTACAAAGCAGTCCTAGTAACATGTCTAGCAAGACTTCTTGACATCAGGAAATATTACGATTGATGATTAATACTGGGCATAATACTACTAATTGCCATAAGCCAAGCATGTCCATAAAAATGCTAAATTCTAAGTCTTACAGAGACTCCTCGTAAGTTTGGTTGTTGCTTGTGATGATTTGATAATTGTTAATTGGGGACAAAAAGTACAATGAATACATTGATTGTCAAGGACTAAACAACTTAAGGTTAAGAGTAGGAGGGGAGGGAGAGAGGGGGGTTATAATGAATAAATATAATAAAAAACCACTCACCACATCTACATTTTCCAATTGTTCTCTGTGCCAATTCCAGACGACAACTACATGTAAAACAACGTTTCTTATTCTTCTGAGGTGATGGTTTGGGGGAGTTTGAGCTTTCACTGATATCTTCCACTTCCTCATGTGTTCTGATATTATTTTTTTTAGATGAAAATTGAAAACAAAACATAATATCATTAACACTTTAAAAACAGAAATATAGGTGATAAAAGAGAAAAAAATGATTATTAGTGTTTCATAAATCCCAAGATATCCTGTTATTATCATTAATCTTCAATCAGGATGATAAATGCAACCTATATATTTATTTCAAACAATTGAAATGGCCAAAAGCTTTACAAAATCAACATTATTTAAGATTTATCTTGGAGTGATATATGTTATTGGTGACATTGCTGGCATACCTTTTCACTCCTCTAGCTGATGGCGACTCTTGGGATGAATCTTTTATAGAAGGCTTGGAATCTTTGAGTAAACTAGACCCTGACTGTAGACCAGAAGCTGGGTGGGATTTTGTATTTTGTGTGGAGGAAAGGCTGTCTTTGCTTTGGTCATCAATTTTCTCGATTGCTGAAACATTGTCTTTAATTGAATTAGATGAGGTAATAGTATTTCCAACATTGGATGTGGTATCTACTGCAATATTCTGTCCATTGCTAACAGTATTGGAGGAAGTGATAGAATTCTTTGCGGTTGTAGAGGGATTAGATCCATCTGTTGTACTAGATAGACCAGTGCCCTGAAAGTCTGAATTTAAAACATCATCGTTATTATGCCCCTTTGATGACGATGAAATAACAGCAGATAAGGAGCTTGATAAACTGGAGCAAGAATTGGATGAAGACGAGGAGGCGCCAGGGTCGTTCTTAGGATCGTACGATTTATCACTGGTAGTTGAATGTAAGGACTCTGAATCGTTTGCATCAGGTGGAATCCTGGAATTATCTATCTCAGCTTCTGTAGAAATAGCAGGATTAGCAGAGTGTGATGTAATATCAGCAGGTCCAGATGTACTGCATGAACTGGATAGATGTGGAGACAAGGTATTTGGGCTGGTTGATGATGTTGCAACAGATGTGTCAACAGTTGCAGGAGAAGTTGAGGTGAGACCAGCACGCTCCCCAGGAGTGCTCAGAGAACTTGGGAGGTTGTCTGTGGTAGAACGGGAGGAAAAATGCTTCGAGTCCATCTTCCCTCCCCTTGAAGGTTTCCCTTTCTTTTGATTACTTTTTGGTGATGACACAGCTTTACCTAGTGGATGGTAAAGTAGCAGAGTGTGAGTAAAAGAGAATGTCCTTAAAGTCATCTCAGAATGGTTACAAGGAAATGATGGATTAAAAGACATAGCTCCAACCAATATCATACTCACAAACTTGTTAATCTGCAACTTCATATTTATATTAAGTTCATAAAACAATGGATTCCAAATTTTTAAATGGAAGCTAATTTTTATTTCAATGAAGAGTGACCAAACAACGCTTTTACATATGCCATGGAATCATGGTTGGCAATAATAAGAGCACTTACAGCATCCTTAAAATGTTGTTAACTAAACATAAAGGAGTTGAATACAAAGATTGGAGTCTACTCAAAAACAGAGAAAAGAAAGTAAACAATGGACGGAATGAGTAACTAGACAAAGATAGCTTCATAGTGCACATAAACCAATTGGAAAGCAGAAAGATTCCATTAACTACAAAAGGGAAAATTAAATCAGCAATCTGAGGACGGAAAAGCAAAAAATCCCCAGGAGAGGAAACCAAAAAAAAGGGGACCCTGATAGCTAAGCCGGAAGAGCACTAGTTTTGTTTGTTTGTTTTTAAGGGTTTTATGGCACTTGCAACACATTAAGGTCATCTCAGCATCAGTAAAAAGGAAGAAAATGGGATAGTAAAAAGTTCTAGAATTACAATTAAAGCATCCAAGAAAAGGTAAGACAAAGGGGAATTGATTCAAATAAGTAACAAGTGTAGATTCCAAGAGCACACTATTCAGAGAGATGATTTACAAGACAAAAAATATCATCTCCCAAAACTCTTAACTATACATTTGATTGTTTCCCTCCCAGCTAGGGTATCCGGCCAGGGCCTGAACAAAACCAAGCAATCTCATTCCAAGACAAAGACAGAAAGCATGTTGGACAGCAGATATAGGGGGACAGAAGAGACAGTAAGTGCCTCCCTGCCCACTATGGGAGGTAAGAAACCCCACTCAGCTGCTCAACAGGAATTCCATTGTTTGAAATGAAAATTTAGTTTCATATTCATATAGCTTTGCGGGTAAATATATGAAGAATTATCAAACACACTTAACTCTCTTGAGACTGAGGTTTTCTTACCCCTACAAGCGTTGGTCTTTTTTTTTTTTTTAGGGTTTTTAAAAACCAAGTTAATCATAAAGTTATTGCTATATCTTAATGAAATATGATAAGTAATTAGTTTGAAACTTACAATTATAAATAACATCAATTGCATCAATCTATCTGTTATAGTTTTAATGATGGGATTTAATGAAAATGTGTATTTTTTGGTTTTCTGCAAAACTCCAGGAAAATGTCTTGTAATGAATAAAATGGGTATTATACTTCTAAAAATGTCAAAAGTAACTAATAAAACATCATTCTTGAGCACAATCCACTTTTGAGGGGCATATATTGAAGCATTTCGGACCAGAAGCTAAAAATACAAATAAATATCGATTCTTTGTCCATCTCGACTGACTTGCTCTAAATCTCTATAAAATTGAAACTAGTAATCGAGTATCGATACTGCCCTGCTCCATTCAACGGTAAAATGTTAAACTAGCGTTGAAGACGAGTCACACATGCATAAGCACTTTTTTAAAAACTAAAATAATGTTCAAAATGTGTGATCCCACATATATACAGGATTAGTCTACACAGCCGGCGACTGGTCCTATATATTTAATGGGATTAGACCAAAGAGCTTTAAGATTGAGTTATCAAAAAATATGCATAAGTCCAACCTGTGTGAGACAGAACCCAATGCAGACAGGGTTCCATTATAGGCAGGTTTTTGTCTTACTCAGGTTTTCATTTTTCTTCATGAAGGGTCATAAACTGCACTGCACAATCTAGGTAAACCTTTTCTGTTTGATGACTCACAGCTGACAAAATGTACCTCTGAGTAATCGTATTTCTTGATAGTGCAAAAATTATTGTTAAAAAACTGCTTTTGCATGCATTTTTTTGTTTATTTGGTTGGACTGTTTTGTTGCTGTTGTTGACATCATAGATGCTACACTTTATCAAAGCCTTTCCCTCTAACACTTTCTATGTCCTCTTCTCTCTTGTGTTCCTGATAAGCGCATAGCACGAGTACCATCAGCTTGGGACTGCCCTATGTTAACTGTCTCTAACTGAAAATCATTCTCTGTCAGGATCTCAAAAATATGAAACAAATTAGACAAAGAAATTAAAGACGCTCCCGAGCTCAGTAGTTTGAGGAAACTTTTGAGAACATTCTTATTCAGACAGGATTTTGAGTCGCAATAATAATTGGGTTTTGTGTTACCTATTGTCTTTGTATATGCAACGACTGTGAGCACTGTGTGGATTCTGAACACTGTATATATTAATCATTACATTACATTAAGGCCCATCCCTCCTATGTTCAGATTAATTTGGGGGAAGATAACGAGTTCCCATTATGGCCATGTTAATCATATAGACATCCTTTGGCATCTACAGCCACCCAATCACCACTCATAACTAAGCCCCGCTCAGGAACAATTTCATAGGTTCGTCCATTACCATATTTCAAACTTTTGCTCTCAATAGTTTCTTGAGATTTTTGCCAAAAGAATGATTGGTGCCTTAGAATCTTGACCCTTCTTCAACCATTGACAGCTCACATGTCAACAGCTGTCAGTTCATCCCTTAAGTCATGGATGATAAGTTTCATGATGACCACCTCAAAGTTGTGTCACTCTCTCCATCCTTCTGAATTCCTTAGTGAGGAAAGGCATAGAAGTAAAATAGCCAAATTGTGTTCCAGTTACTTTTGAAACACACAAAACTATATCACCAATTACATTGCATTGAAAAAGGAAAAATTTTATAAATACGTAAAAGCAATTTTCACAATCAAATTTACTCTTACAACAGTTGTTTTTCACTGATATTTTTCTGAAACAAAGACCAATTTTCTAGCTGCGACAATATGGTTTTCAAATTCCTCACGACTTTTATTACTTTTAAAATTTTACTCAATAAGCTGACTCAGAAATGTGCCAAGTCATACATAACAATAGCATAATATTTTGACAGCTGGCCATGACCTCATTGGACGACTGAGAGGGTGACATTTTTATTCCACAAATGTCAGTAATATAAAGTAACAGTTTTGAGTCATAAAAAAACAAGCCAGAAGTTCTAATCTTATCATTACAAAAACATTGATACTAAGAATGATGAAACCGACCCATAAATACGCATAGCTGCCAACCTTTCAAAAATAAAATAAGGAACGCTCATTTGGCCCGTCCCCCCCCCCCCCCCCCCCCCCCCCTTCATCGAATCGCAACATATAAAAGTCAGCCTTTTTAATTACTATTACTAACACTAACAAGTTTGAGATAACAGACCAGTCCAAATGTTGCTAAATTACTGCCAACCTGGTACATCACTTGAGAGGGCGTTTTGGGGTAAAAATTAGGTGAGTTCAGATAAAAAGTAGGCGATTGCATATATGTTTTCTTTCATTCAACACAATGCTCTTTAAGTAGTATACAATAATAGTAGTTATAGTAAAATGCACCTCTAAATATTAGAGAATTCCTACTTCTTTACTTTGACAAGATAAACACACCTAAAAATGGAGTATAATTATTTTTCTTGAACCTAAACCGTTACAAAAGCTTGCTTGAAAAAATAAAATAATTAAAATCAGATGAAGATGTTTTTTAAAGGGATTAAATTTATATATTTCATAAATTAATAAAGGGAAATAATCATTGTCATGTTTAATCTATATAAGCAATTGATTTTCTGATTGAATACCTTCCAAACAAAGATGTGGATTTAATTTTATTCTTAATTAAAATAATATTTGTAACAAATAGTGAAAGTATCAATACTGTCTTAGAATATTCAAAGTATATCGAGGCTAACATCCATATTCTATGCAAATCTTCAATACATTATGAAAGGTTTGAGTAAAATACAGGCGTCATATAAACGAATGGAACTTTTTTAATTGTTGAAAATCATTTATGATAGAGGCATAATTCAAATTAAAGAGCTACACAAATGGAGATTATGCTCTCACTGGACACCAATAATAATAATAACAATAATAGTAGTAGTAATAGTAATAATAATGGATCAATAATAATAATTCATTAGGCTCACATGCCTTGTTTACCACAAATTAGTCGAAAATTACAAAATACGGATTTTGAACTAAAAATAAGGACTTACAGACTCAGGAAGTCAAATACGGAACAAATCCGTTTTTAACGGAACGGTTGGCAGCTATGAATACGGTAAAATATAAATATATTCTTAATATTTTTTAGTCGTAATTTATGTCAGATTTTTACTGAATTCAATGGTATCCACCAGAAAGTTTCTAAGGATCCAAATCGCAATTTCTAATACATTTAAACTTTTTGTTGGTATGTTGATACATCATTAAAGCTGAAAACAGTCATATGTATGACTGTCCAGTTACTATTGACAAGTAAGAGTCATAATACGTAATGAGTAAAGGCTATACTCATACAGTTTCTTAGCATCTGAGTAGCAAAGACACAACACTCACATGCCACGGTAATAAACTTTATTTGTTTAATGCAGGGTTAGAAAGGCTCGATGTAAAATAGTGAAATATTGGATCTGATGTCAGGAAGAGGAGACTTCCTGCTTAATTGGAAAACTGTTATATTGAGAAAAATGCTTTAAAAAAGCAAGCTGAAGGTATTTATCATCTACTATAGTGATCAATGATGTGGAGTTGAAAGAAAATTCTCATTTTACACACGAGTGGAATTTAAGAGTTCCATTTTCGCGAAAGACAGATTCCGTTATAGAGGGAGTCAAAATAGAGGAATTTACATTCGGAGGATCGGAAGCTTTCCACCTTAGACAATGTTCTGACTTAAAGAGGTTTCCATTCGACTGTGTTTATATCGTATTACATCATTTAACAGCTAATAGGCTTTTAAAACCTTTAAATGCTCTGTGAAACTTTCTTGTTATATAAACAACACTCATTGTTAATCAGACAATTTTTAGTGTTATAATCACTTTTTCAAATTATCAAATACCTAATACACAAATAAGTGTTATAAGTCAAGATTCTTGGTATAAATTTCTATCTTTTATCAATATCATTAAAATCTTACCTGATGAGACTGTAGCCTTCTGTGACTCAACAAACTTCCCTGAAAAGTAAAATAACTAAAAACATGAACAAAAAGAATAACTGATAGATATTTTTTTTTTTTTTTTGGAAAGGAAAACAAAATGAGAATAACTAAAAATAAATGTATGAGGAACCTGAAATGATCCAATCAAGTAAAACACAATCCTGAAAGTTCAACTCAGCAACTTTCCGAAATGAACAAAATTTACCTTTTTCATGACACTTTACACATAATTTTGATGTTTTCTTAGATCTGAAGACAGGAAGATTAATAAACAATCAATGACTTACACCTACCTCCTACCTTCTGAAACGATAGGAATTATAAATTTAAAAGTGTCCAAATATTGCACCATTGATAAATGTCTGCAAAGAATAATTTACATAGAGGCAAGCAAAAGCAAAAAAAAGGGCAAGAAGTCTCATAAAATTTATAGCAAAACAAAGCAAATTTCTATGGAATGATGCTACTTATAATTATTTTAAAACGGAATTAAATTAAAAAAACAAAAAAAAAACAAGAGTATTCATAAAGCGCAATATTTGCCAAAAGTACTTTATATGGGATCCCTGACCAACAGCAACACTTAACATGTAAGACACCAACTGAGACAATGCTGTTAACTGCTAGAGACTCATTTGACAACTGATTACTGTGAGAGAATGTGAATTAAGAGCTTTTTCTCAGGACTCAACTATGTGCCGCTCAGGGTGGGACTCTAAATCAGGACCTTCCGATCGGGAGGTGAGTATCATACCACTAGACTGCATAGCCGCAAGATTTATCAAAAACCCCTGGACTAACAATCGATTACAATATGTTTTTGAATGTCAATCGTTTCAGTGTGAAAATCCCACTCATTATCAATTATAAATATCTTCTGTTCTACGAATTATGTGTCAGGGACCCTTTGAGCACATTTAGAGGATATTCTGCGATAAAAAAGCTCACGTTTTCACACGCCCAGAGCCTGCATAATATAGCCAAATAAGCTGCACTTAACTCAAGTGACGCGGCCTTGCATTCTGGAAGTTACACTGACAGTGCCTAGTTGCTACAGCTGATCAGTTGAAACAATGGCAGCTCGCCTAGCAGTATTTCAATATTTAGCACCCATCCCAGAAAATATACTTTTTTGAGCTAATAGCAATAATTTATGGTACAACCTTTACATTTTCTTATTAATAAGATATTTATTGAGAGAGAGAAAACTTAGTAAGAATATATGAAACCTGTAACAGTCATCTTTCTATTTCGAATAGTTGAGTGGTCGAATGAGAGGGAGCAAGGCTTTACACCTTATTACTACACACATTAGTCTAGTATTCGTCTAACAAACGCATATACACACAAAATGCCCACGTACAGATGCACACATATAATAAAGGAATTTTCTACAAACACACACACGTGGGTAACATAATTTCTTTGTGTCCTTTGTTTGAGATGTAACAGATGACCAGAGCATGCAAAACAGCGTGGTAGAGGCATGGGGGAGGGGGGCTCTGTGTTGGCTTCGTTTATGACTTGAAAGGCTACTAACTTGCCTTCAACAAGTTGAAGGACATAGCTTAACTATTGACCAATCAGAATAAATTTAATTTTTACTGCATTTCTAAATATAGAAAGGTGCGCTCGCTGTCAAAGCCAACTCATCTTCAATACTGGACCGTCACCCCACTGACTCATGCTCGTCCTCAATACTGGACCTGCACGCTACTAGACTTAACAAATGTGCACTATTATTATTACAGTCCAGTCTGGTTAATCACAACTTTCAGTAAATCGCAATACTTCCCAAGAAACGGAATTAATTCTATATAAAAGTCACTGGTTAAATTGCAACAAACCCCAGTTAACAGGAACAAATATTCAACCCTCAGAAAATTGGCAAATTCAAGAAATCAAACAAAATCTCATGATTAAATTTCATCATGGGTGAAATCATAACAGGTTGAAGAATTGAGAGTGGACGGGTTTAATGCTACAGTAGTGTGTCACAACTCTATTAGACACAAGAGGGCGGGGCATTGCAGTATGGGTTTGTGAGGTCACCTGTGACCATTAGATAGGAAGCAAGGGGGCTGGACATAGTAAAGACAACAGGTAGACAAAGACAGCTGTAAGGAGAGACTGATTGTTGTCCTTTGTTTTGGGATTAACAGCTTATTGTTCTGATCACGGATATTCTCTTTGACTCTTACAACTGTTGAGAACAAAACAGTGAAAATTAATCCAATCTGAATAAGATATTGGCTTGCATTTGCATCAAAGCTACTTTTACTTGTCAAAATCTATGGACTATATTACTATTACCATCTTGACATAAATCTTTGAAAATACTTTAACATGATAGCATTTCTTTCCCAAATCGCTTTTGATGGTCAATGGTATCATCCTTAAGTAACTAGAGCTGATTGGTTGTTTGGGGGGGGGGGGGGGGGGGGGGGGGGGGGGGGGCAACGTTCCGATTTCTTCAGTTTAGAAAAAATAAATAAATTACAAAGTTTTGAACTTCACAATTGATATGATAATTGGTACAGAGGGGTAAATCTCATTGAAAGCACCAAGAGATAGGACATTTTCAAAACTCATTCAAAATTAACACATTCCTGCAAAACCATACTGGAAAAAAATAATAAATAGAGATCCAACTAAAACAAGAGCGGAGCCAGTGAAGAAATATATAAGGGTAAAACTTCAGTCCTTGGCCAGAAAGCAAGAAACAAAAAAAATTAAAACCAACAAAACATAATATAATTTAATAACTCTACCTTATCTGCTCAGAACTAAGCTGAATTATGTATTCACTACTCAAGTTAATTAACACAAAACCTACTGGCATTGTTTGTAAGGTTAAGAGATAATTTTAAAACTTGGTTCCACAAGCAGCTGGACACAATTCTTCATAAAATCAAACAGCAGTGATTAGTGCATACTGTTAATGAGTTAATGCAACTAAGTACTCAGACAATGACCTATATAGCCTAGGCTCTCATATTAGTCAGGAGTGTCAAAACGAAACAAAATAATAACGGTATATTCTGCTAGGCTGATACATCACACTCAATACTCAATGCCTGTCCTGAGCCTGAGAAATACGAGCAGTTTTCCTGCCTATCCTATCCTACTTGAATTTGAATCACAATCGGGTGTGTCAGGGCAAATTCAATTTTCTCAGCTCAGATAAGATTTCATAATACGTCCCCAGGCAGGTTTGTGAAGTAGTGTATTTTATATTTCATAAGTATGGACTTGGACTTGACCCAAGGTTTAAATTAATAACGTTTAAAAGTCATAATTCATAATATAAATTGGCATCAACCAATGACAATGAAAAAAAAACCAAAAATATGATATGAACCCAAAAAAACTCCATTACAAAAACGTACCGACTTCGCCTTTCCTCATTCTAAGCATTTAATAAATATATAGGTAACGAAACAAAATCTCATTTTAACTTCAACTGTCCGAGGAACGTCAATCTCATTCATTCATTCCCATGCAACAGTACAAAATCATGAAATGACAGCAGAGTAAACAACCGTAACAAAGTCAACAAAAGAAAGACGATGCGACCCAATATTCCGAAACCATACTTCGAAAAACAATATAACATGTTAGAACTAATCGTTTCTTGATCTTATTATTACATTTGTAATATCAATCTAAACTACAGAGGAAAGTAAACGATGCCATCTTGAAATGGGAAGGTCCGATATCCGACAGAACCTTTCCGTCGACGTTTTTATTGTCTTGTTTCTACCCATTTCCATGCCATGTTCTTTCCACTTTCTTGCCAAAATGAATTAAAACTTACCCTTTAAATCTACAGGAACAATGCGTTTTTCTATTTCTGTTCGGTTTTCCCATTCAATGTGAGGTGAGTTAAAACTCAGAAGAAGTTATTTGACAATAAAATTAGGACGTATCTAAGTTTTTGACGGAAATGACTCGGGAGTTCCTAGCCGTCGTCTCACTGCACCACAGCTGGTTATTTTTTTTTCTGACTGAAACCGAGGCTCCTCAATACCTTTCCGGGTTATAGTTGAATAAGGTCAAGTCCCGACGTAAAAGTGATGTTGGGTGGGGAAGGGTAACCGTTTTAGGGTCGTTTAGGGTCCAGCTGCCAGCATCCTGCCCTTGGTCCATGCACCTGTTTACACAGGTCTGATTTACGAAATTATTATTGTCTCATTGTTTTAATGGAAAAACTCTCAAATCGAAGTGCATTTATTTGTCTACGGTGCATTTGCATCTGTTGACATAAATTTAGGAATAAACCCATGAAGTTATGGAAGCCCTTTTATCAATCCGTTGACATTCATTGAGTTAAAGGTCTATTTGCAGGTCTGTTAACTCAATTTATAGGCTCGTTGTTGCAATTCTCAAACCAACGCACGGTGTTGTCAATTTCAATAATGTTAAATCAAGCCCATAATTGCGTTTGGTTATTTTACCTGTAAATATTGTGCGAGTGGGTCCGTTATGATATAACAGGTTTAGTTTAGGTATAATATTATAATTTGTTATAATATTGATAATACCAACATAAAATTGTTTCTAATTTGATCTCACAGCATTTTCTTCAGAAATATTTTAAAAATTTCTTTTTGTTAATTTGTTAGACGCTTCAATCTTGCAAAATCCTTATTGCCGTCCAACAGAATATGTAGTTTTTCTCCATCTTATTTTTTATTTTTTAAATTTATTTCTGTTGTTTTTATTTTATTCATTTTGTTGTTGTTGTTGTTGTTGTTGTTTGTTTTTTTTTTTGTTTTTTTTTTCTTATTGTTTGAAAACTCATGTCTTCCCAATATTATTTTCGGCGACTAATTAAGATTATTTTTCGTCGGATTATTTTTTTTCCCAATTAATTTTTTTTTTTTTTTTAGTCTTTTATTATCTTTACTTAGTAAAACTCATCACAAAGGTGCACAACTTCACAACATACCGAGATAACAGCGCTGGCAATAAACAACTAAGTCGGGTAGGTCGCCTCGAATACGTACTCTTCAGAGTGAGTCATCTAAAATAAAAACAAAAACAACGACCTTTTTTTCCGTTTTACATTACTCTCCTTTTAATCGAAACTGAAAATTAATGAAAACCGAAGTGCACACTCGATAACGGTGGATATGGTTGAATGGAAGTCTGAATACTACTCACCGCCTACCCGGTGACAGATTCTGTTTTATTGGGCCCATTTGCAGTCGCCGGTTGGTGGTGGTGGTCGACATCCTTTGCAAGACCGTCCAGCATTCTACACACGTCTGACCTGGCATGATGTAAGTATAGATAGTATGCAGATGACGTCACTCAGGCCTTTGTTATTGTTTTTGCCATCCGCGTTTGTGAGTTGTTCTCACTAAACTGTATTAACCAGACTATAAAAGTTCATGGTTACACAGAGTTTGTGTGTTGGTCCGTTATACTTCCGGATGGCAATGTTGTGAACTCCTTGGCCAAACGCATTCTATCTATAGAGATGTAAATGTGTAGTGTACCTTCGAAGATCATACACACACACTCAACACAACACACACAAACACACACCACACATACACACACACACAAACACACACCACACATACACACAAGAGGCCTTGTCCCATCTGAAAGCAGGAAAAGCATCTGGACTGGATGGAATCACAACTGAGATGATTCAACACTTTGGCCCGAGAACCCTATCCTGGCTATTGGACCTCTTCAATGTATGCGCAAGGACAAACAGGCTGCCAAGTGCATGGAGGAAAGCAAGAGTAGTCGCCCTACTAAAACCGGGGAAAGATCCAAAATCCAAGAAAAGCTATCGCCCAATCTCCCTCCTGTGCATCACATACAAGCTATTTGAGCGAATGGTTATGTCCCGCATGTCACCCAGCCTAGACGAACAACTGTCTCCAGACCAGGCTGGATTCCGACCAGGACGGTCAACATGTGGTCAACTTCTTAACCTTACACAATTCATAGAAGATGGGTTTGAGACAAAACAGGTCACTGGCACAGTCTTCGTCGATCTCACTGCAGCCTATGACACAGTGAATCACAAGATCCTACTACTCAAAGTGGCTAAAATGATAAAGAATAAGAAAATTGTAAATATCATCCAGTCACTTCTCGAAAACAGGCGCTTCTTTGTTGAAATGGATGGCCGGAAGAGCAGGTGGCGCACCCAGAAGAATGGTCTTCCCCAAGGATCAGTGCTGGCTCCAACACTTTTCAACATATATACAAATGATCAGCCGGAGTTCCCAAATATCCGCCGATTCATATATGCTGATGACCTATGCCTCGCAACACAGGATGTGTCCTTCCAACCAATCGAGAGCAGACTGACAAATGCCCTAGACACCCTTACAAAGTACTACACTAAAAACTCGCTGAACGCCAACCCAGGGAAAACACAAGTGTGTGCATTTCACCTCAACAACCACCAAGCCCACAAAAAACTTAACATCAAGTGGAATGGCCAGACATTAGAGTACAACTACCACCCAGTGTACCTCGGAGTGACGCTTGATCGGACTCTGTCCTTCAGAGAACACGTGAGGAAGACCAAGGCAAAAGTGTCCACGCGTAATGCCCTCCTTGGAAAGCTGGCAAACATGAACTGGGGAACTGACCCTAAAACTCTAAGGACCACAGCATTGGCCCTCAGCTACTCAACTGCGGAGTACTGCTCAGCTGTATGGGCCCGATCATGCCATGCCTCCAAGCTAGACCCCGAGCTCAACAACGCCTGCCGGATCGTAACGGGCCAGCTGAGAGCAACACCATTACCACTGGTCTACCGTGCAGCAGGAATAGCCCCACCACACATCCGGAGGGAAACTCATGCCCAAATACAAAAATACAAACAGGAAATGGACCAGAGACACCCCCTTCATGACCACAATTGCCCCAAAAGCAGGCTCAAATCAAGGAAAAGCTTCCTCACAGTAGAGAGCCTTCACCCAGACCACTCAGCATTCTTCCGCCTGGACAAATGGGTAGAATGGGACAAGACAGCAAACGATGCCCTCCAGCCCCCAACAGAAAAGCTCCCAGCAGGCACAGACCTCAAGAGAAAAGACTGGGTGGCGTTGAACAGAGCGAGAGCAAAGGTGGGAAACACCGCCACCAACCTCTTTAAATGGAAAATCTCACCGGGCACTGAATACCCATGCGGTCACCCCAGACAGACCATGGACCACATCCTGTCCGAATGCTCGCTGGGACCTCACTGCACCAATGCTGACCTGAGGGAATGCAACCAGACTGCCCGGGACTGGCTGACTCACTGGCGCGACAAGATATGATGATGATGAGTGATAACAACTCACAAACGCGGATGGCAAAAACAATAACAAAGGCCTGAGTGACGTCATCTGCATACTATCTATAGGCGATATAACAATTTTTTCCGACAGAGACACAGCTGTTAACGGCTAGGTACTCCTTTTACAACAGAGTACGGTTAGAGAATGTGAGTAAAGAACCTTTTCCAAGGACTCAACTATGCGCCGAGCGAGGCTCGAACCCAGGGCCTTTCGATCCGAAAGCGAGTGTCAAATCACAAGACTGCATAGCCGCATTTTGGGTCACACATGACAAAATCGCATTTATATGCCATCTGTTAGGCCTTTAAAATGCATGGACAACCCTGTTTCAATTTCTAGAAGAATTTCACTCGCGCAATCACACAGACACACATGCATAGTATGCCGTGAGAATAGATGAGTAACTCGATGGATATGAATGAAGGTAGATAGATGGGTGGATGGATGGATAGAGGAAGAGGGGGAAAAGGAGAGAGTCAACACAAGAAGAAGAAGAAGAAGAAGAAGAAGAAGAAGAAGAAGAAGAAGAAGAAGAAGAAGAAGAAGAAGAAGAAGAAGAAGAAAGGAGGAGGAGGAAGAGGAGGAGGAGGGAGAGGAAGGGAAGAGGAGGAGGAGGATCAGGATGTGGAGATGTAGGGATAGGAGAAGATGGAGGAAGAAGACAAAAACTTGGGTTTTTATTCGCAAGATCCACTAAATTTAATGTGCTTAAAGAGCTTACAAAGGGTCTCAATAGTTCAACTAATGAAATAACTTGTTTCCTTGAGCTCTAATAACGACAAGTCACTAGACGCTACACAAACCTAAAAAAAGGACATCAAACTGCCAGTCCTCGAGGGTTCAAGTGTCAGGCTATATGTTAACGATGGTCACAGGCCCCCGATTAAACTACTGTCAACACTATGGAGATTACAAATCATTAATATCTATTTACAAAGAAATGAAAGTGTTTTTACGCGGAGGATTTGGTAGAGCTAGGATCTGTGTGACGTTGATGAAGAGCAATTGTAATAATAATAATAATAATAAATGGTATTTATATAGCGCTTTATCCCGTTGTCACAGGCTCTAAGCGCTTTACAGTGATATAAAACAAAACATATTACGATAAGACAAGTGTTGATGGAAAAGAGATACGAATTCAATTTAACAACAACATATAATAATTGTATAGCAACTTATGACGTAGAAAGCTAAAACGTTAAGCGAGATTTGAAAACTGTCAACGAATCCGAGCATCTCACATGTGGTCGGAGAGAGTTCCAAAAAATGGGGGGGGGGGGGGGGGGGGGGGGGGGGGGGGGGGATTGAAACGTTGTTATGGGGTCAATTCATAGTGGACGAAACAGTTCTCTTTTTAAAAAAAATATGATATAACGGTATCTTGTGGTGCTGTCATTTTTGTTGCGGTTTTCATAGCTATCACACGGCAGCAAGAAACCTATGTGACCCTTCGCCTCAAAACGGTATTAAGTCGGGATAGTTAATATGTTGAAAATTGAATTTATAGCCAGAAATATCAGACTTGTGTTGAGTTTCTATGTTACATTGAGTAGAATTGATACCATATATTAGTATTAGGGTGCTCATGCCAACAATTTATATTTTTGACAAATTTAATAATTAATTCCGCTTTTAAGCATATGGTTCGTTCCGACATAATACCATTTTGAGACGATGGGGCACCTATTACAGTATTTACTTATTCGTTAGAAAACCCCGAATCGACTACCCAGACAGAACAATCTTAAAATGTTACACTTAGATGTCTTGTATTTGGTTTATTGTGCGGCTATGTGGTCTTGTGGTATGATACTCGCCTTCGTACCGAAATACAAGGGTTCGAGTCCCTCAGTGAGCGGCGCATAGTTGATACCTTGGAAAAGACTATTTCTTCACATTCTTTCACGGTACTCAGATGTAAAATTATGAGTTACTACATTGTCATTAACAGCGTCGTCTCTATCAAAAAAATAAATGAATTGTAATATCACCCAACAGGCGTCATGCATCCTCCTGCATGTTAAGCGTTGCTGTTGACTAATGACTCTCTTGTAAAGTGCTTTGATCATGTTTAATGGATATTTTTCTATATAAATGCTCACACTTTTTAGTTTTTAGAAAGCCTTTCAGAGAAAAAGAGAAAGAGAAAGATATATATATATATATATATATATATATATATATATATATATATATTTAACACACACACACACACATATAATATATATATATATATATATATATATATATATATATATATATATATATATATATATATATAACGTGTCTTATGGATGCTATTATAAATTCTTAATGGATATTTTTCTATATAAATGCTCACACTTTTTAGTTTTTAGAAAGCCTTTCAGGGAAAAAGAGAAAGAGAAAGAAAGAGAGAGAGAGAGAGAGAGAGAGAGAGAGAGAGAGAGAGAGAGAGAGAGAGAGAGAGAGAGAGAGAGAGAGAGAGATAACGTGTCTTATGGATGCTATTATAATTGCTTTATGGATATTTTTCTATATAAATGCTCACACTTTTTAGTTTTTAGAAAGCCTTTCAGAGAAAAAAAAAAAAAAAGAGAGAGAGAGAGAGAGAGAGAGAGAGAGAGAGAGAGAGAGAGAGAGAGAGAGAGAGAGAGAGAGAGAGAGAGAGAGAGAGAGAGAGAGAGAGAGGTTTTATCGATGCCATAATAACTAGAATGAAGGCGTAGTTAGTTACTTATTACTCTGTTGTACCTTTTTTTAAAAGTTAGTTTGTTTGAAAGATGCTTAGTCCTCAATATAGATTTTAACAGGTTATATGTGATCCACGTGACTTATAAATTTGCTTCTTCGCTGGCTGTTAAAATCATAACTCATGCCAGGCAGAGGGGGTCCGATGAATAAAAAAATTACGCAGGAAAAAGAAAATAAGAAAGACGAATGACGAGTTCCGGAAATAGTGGGCGTGGTCTTTGTTATTAGCTCATAATTTGAAGAGAGAAGGGTGAAGAGCGAGGGGAAGAATAGTGAAGTTGAAGGGCCTGTCAGAGAGTTGATAAGACTAACACAGGTAGCAAATCTTTGGATATCATTCATCATGGTCTTTAGGCATTAAGGTTTTAGTTAGTAATTTAAATACCCAATGCTATGTAACTTATAACTTATGATGATTTTATTTATTTATCATGATTTTAGGATGAGGACCGACGTGCACACATTTGAAAGTTGTCAACGAATCCGAGCATCTCACATGTGATGGGAGAGAGTTCCAAAAAATGGGGGGCAGAAAATCGAAACGTTATGGGGCCAATTCATAGTGGACGAAACAGTTCTTTTAAAGAAAATGGTATAACGATATCAACAGTATCAAATTAATTATCAGACAGTCAAATGGGCCCGAGATTTCCTCAAAGATAGAAGACAAAAAGTGATAGTGAATGGAACAACATCAGCGGAGAGACTGGTAACAAGTGGAGTTCCACAAGGAAGTGTACTGGGACCAGTCCTCTTCCTGATTTATATCAATGACTTGCCAGACAATCTATCATCTAAATGTAAAATCTTTGCTCTATGGAGTAGCTAATACAGAAGAGGAAAGAAACACCTTACAACAAGATTTGAAAAAGATTGAAGAATGGTCCGAAATATGGCAGATGGAGTTCAATGTAGATAAATGTGCAGTTCTTCACCTAGGAAAAAACAACAGAGAAGCAAACTATATAATGAAAGAAAAACCCCTCCAGAAATCCAATGGGGAAAAAGACCTAGGAGTATTTATTGATAGGAAGCTCAACTTCAAGAAGCAAATTCAAGATGTTCAATCTAAGGCTAGTAAAACACTCGGAATAGTGAAAAGAAATTTCAAGAATCTGAAAACAAAACACATGACTACCATCTGTAAGACTATGGTTAGATCAAAGCTGGAATATGCTAACTGCATATGGTATCCGAAGTTTGAGGGAGATAAAGACTGTTTGGAAAGAGTGCAAAGGAGAGCAACAAAACTTATCACACACCTGAAAGACAAAACCTACTGTGAGAGATTGAAAGAATTAAATCTCCCGACCTTAGATTACAGGAGAAGAAGGGGAGATATGATCCAAACATATAAAATAGTAAATGGAATAGACAGGGTAGAGGCAGGATTTCTTAAACCAAACAAGAACATTCAGACACGAGGAAACAGCAAGAAACTGGAAAAAGAACGTCTTAAAACAAATGAAAGAAGGAACTTTTTTTCATCTAGAATTGTAAATAACTGGAATAAACTGCAAGAAACCACAGTATCAGCAAAAAATTTGAATAAATTCAAAGCAGAGTTGGAGATAAGCAACATCCTAGGAAACAAGTTCAATTATAAAAATTGGTCGAATCATTAATAGATGAGGAGGAGTGCAGGAGACTACACCAAGTCTAAAAGCTCTATACAGAGGTATCCAGGATATCTTGTGGTGCTGTCATTTTTGTTGCGGTTTTCATAGCTGTCACACGGCAGCAAACGACTGCTGTTTGTCGCTCCAAAACTGTGATCTGATAATCGGACGCAATGACGGCATTGGCCTTGATTTCATATTGTTGTAACTTGTAATGGACCATATTTTGAGTCGGATTTCTGATATTTCCATTGCAATCAACAAAGAGCCCATAAATAACGATCCCAGCGCTAACATTTCTTTCAATTTGTATTTTCACCCGTGGATCTTTTGTCATGTGTTTATTTATTCAATTTGTCATCATAAAAGAAGCATTTTAAAAACTCTAGAACAAACCTTGATAGACTGGGTGGGGTTCCTGACCTCCTAAAGTGGGCAGGGAGGTACATACTGTGTCTTCTATCCCCTTATTCTCGGACGCCATTCTGATTTGCGAAGTATTGAAAGGTAGTGCAAAGCAGTCCTTGGTTTCTTTTTTTCTATTAGGGTTAGCTCGAGGTCGGAGGATTATTTTTCTATTATTAAGGTTAGTTATAAGCCTTAGTAAAGTTGATAGGGTGTTTGTTTTTCCTATCAGGGTTAGTTAAATGTACCAGGTTATATTTTTTCTTAGGATTAGTTTAGGGAATATTTGGGTTGTTTCCCTTAGCGCTAGTAGCTTTCGGAAATTCTCCCGATTTGGGTTATCAGACCCGCAAACAAGTACACGTTGATGAGATCCATTATGACGTTGGGAACAGGACGTTTTAGGTTTCAGTATATACGGCATGGTGAACATATTTGCAGGTTGAAAACCCTAGCTGTTCTGGGGTCATTGTTGTAATGGAAATACTCTAAAACCAACGACAAACAAATAACAGCAATGTTAAATCAAGAATATTATTGTGATCTATATCAGACCTGCAAGCATGTACACTTCGAGCACGTAATATAAACTATAAATGTACTTCACTGTACAATATAAATGCACCTCACTAAAATACTATTTTCATTATTTATCTCAATCTGAATTACCTACATGAACATGAATGATAATAGCAAATTGGCATTTAAAACAGACAATGAGAATTACAGTTATCAGTTATTAAATTTATAAGTTTTGATATTAGTTAAACATTAAGTGAGCAGATAATCCCAACCATTTTGTCTTAACAGTTTCACAACAATTATTTAGGTCTTCTTAAACAGCTTTCAGTCAGTTATTAAATCCTCTAACCGATAAAACAATTCTCATCATTTAAAATACATTATACCCCAATCACTGCAGATTTGAATGAGAAGGTACCTAGCTTTAGACAGTGACATATTTTTTCAGTGCTGTGATAATAAAGGATGCCTAACAGACAACTTGTACTGTTTGAAATGGAAATTTGGTTCGACATGGTCTGCTTGTTGAACAAACCAATCAATTTGGAATGCAATGGTCATTGTAAATCAATTGAAATGCGTGATGTAAATGTTCATATTTGTATTTATCACACTTTTGATCAATTTCGTCTAAATGTCCATTCAGCCAAAATGCCCATTTTTTTTCTGTTTCCCAACTACTGGGTACTTAGACGATCACCACTGTGTGTGTGTGAATGTCAATTATCGACATTTGATGAAACTCTCCTTTGTGTCAATAATAATTATTTTTTTAAATTACGTTGGTAGCATTATATCTCTCATTGGAGGGTCTAATTCCTTATCAGTGAGACAGACATATTTTTTCTTCAAATTATAATTTTTCCTATTATTAATTGTTTATCTGGTTATAACAATATATCTAATTCATCTAAGATAATTTGTTCATCTTCCTCGAAGTCATGTGATTTAGATCCTTTACCAACTTATATTTTGAAATTATGTCTTCCTGGATTGTTACCTTACATAACTCATATTATAAATCAGTCACTTATCTCAGGACAAGTCCCAGATATCTATAAACATGCAATTGTAAAGCCTCTCATAAAAAAGCAAAACCTCGATGTAAATGACCTTAGTAACTACCGTCCCATCTCAAACCTGCCATTTCTTTCTAAAATCCTTGAAAAATTTGTACTCAGACGTCTTTCACAACATCTCCAAGAAAACAATCTTTGGAGAAAATTTCAGTCAGCTTATCGTTCTTACCACAGCACAGAAACTGCTCTGTGCTGTGATGCGAGTGATTTGCTTGATGTTTTAGATAAAGGTTCTGTTTCTCTTCTGACATTGTTAGACCTTTCAGCGGCTTTTGATACTATTGATCACGGCATTCTCATTAAACGACTTAATATAACTTTTGGCTTGTCTGGGACTGTCTTGCAGTGGTTTGAATCTTATTTAGATGGCAGAAAGCAAAAGGTTGTGATTTTAGATAAACTTTCCCGTCAACATACATTGTCTTTTGGTGTTCCCCAAGGCTCTGTTTTGGGTCCAATTCTTTTTGTTTTGTATACTTCTCCATTATCTAATGTCATCACTGGTCATGGGCTGCGCTATCATCTCTATGCAGATGATACGCAACTTTATGCTACTGATAAAACTAAAAATCTCGAAAATATTGCGAAACGTGTGGAAGAATGTGTGACGGATGTAAAAGAGTGGATGGATGCAAACAAGTTGAAAATGAATGAGTCAAAAACAGAAGTGATGATTGTGGGAAATAGAGGGCGGTTGAAGGTGAACGGGTCTTGAGGTGTTTATTGGGGGTGAAAAGATCAAAGTTTCAAAGACTGTGAAAAATTTGGTTGTCTATTTTGATTCAGAAATGAGAATGTCAGCTCACATTTCTGCTCTCTGTAAATCTTTATACTTTTAATTGAAGAAAATCAGTTCGATCCGTCAGTGTATTGCAATTGGAACATGTAAAACATTGGTTGTCTCCATTTTTTCGAAACTAGATTATTGTAACTCCCTGCTTGTCAACTTGCCTCATGCTTCTACTTCTAGTAAACAATTACAACTACTGCAAAACAGTGCAGCAAGATTAGTTTTTGGCAAACGAAAATTTGATCATCCAACACCTTTGTTGGCCTCTCTCCACTGGTTGCCCATTGATAAGCGCACATATTACAAAGCAGCGTGTCTTGTTTATAAGTGTTTGACTGGTATAGCACCGGCATATCTCACAGATCACGTGGTCATGTGTAAATTTGAAAATTACACTTTAAGATCATGTAATGACCAAACGAAAATTTCGGAAAAAAGATCAAGAACAAAATGTGGTGATAGATCGTTTGCTTGTTTCGGCCCCGAGATTTGGAATGAACTACCACGTGGTCTGAGGGAGTGTAAGTCTTTACCTGCCTTTAAAAAGAATCTCAAGACACATCTTTACTGTATTTGTTTTTATTGACACTATGAGTCCTTGATTTGGCTATGAATTAATTTTTTATTTTTTTTCCCACTCAAAATTGATAATTTATATTGTAAAGTGCCCAGAGCTTGTGTTTTACACGAGAATGAGCGCTGTATAAATTTGTATTATTATTATTATTATTATTATTATTATTATTATTATTATTATTGATTTCACCAAATGGGAAGTAAATGTGATACAACTGGAGGCTTCATTGTAGCCCTTGTTGCAATACAGTTTCTTTCTACTTTGTGATTTGTTACCTAAATGTGTTATGTTAGATTAAGGTTATACAAGTATGGATAATTTGTTTTGTTTATTTAAAGCTTAAAATCTGAATTATCTAACATGATTTTAGCCATTTATTAAAACATGTGGGCACAATACCTTACTTGGGAATCCAGCTAAACAAATCACTGAAATGGGACCAAATTATTGATAATATTGTGGCAAAAGCAAATCGTACCCTTGGCTTCCTGTATTGGAATACCTGTGTACAGTGTAGGATCCTTATCAGCAAGGCCACATCAAGAAAATCGAACAAGTTCAAAGGGCATCTTCGAGGTTTGTCACCAACAATTACTTGCGCGATCCAGGATGCGTTACTGAGGCCCTGAAATCGTTGCTTTTGAAAACACTGGAGAGGAGGAGGAAAGAAAAATGCCTACTTCTTCCCTGAGCTAATTATTCCAACAAAACAGCAGTAACTCTACCACAATATTAAAAAAAAAAAAAAGCACTGTACATTCACAAGAAATTGTCATAACATTAAGTTCACAATTTCAACACACAGAACCAACACATAAAAACAGTTTCTTTCCAAGTACCATCAAGGAATGGAACACTTTCCCACCAAAAATCCTGGATATTACCAACAACAACACATTTAGTCAAATATTAAACATTTATCTTTCAACTCGATAAAAGAATAATGGAGAAATTCACCACATAATCTGCAGTGATGGGTAATTTCGCTTCTGCAGATAAAGACGTTGAACTTGAACTTGAACTAGAACAATAAATAAAAGATGTTATTAATGAAGATGACTTATTGTTATTGATAAGATAAGAATGCATATTGTTATTAGTTTGGGTTTGACTATTTTCTAATTTCGCACATAACGTCTTTATCTTCTAGTTCAAGTATTTTTTGAAAATGAAGGGGGCTGATTCATCTCCTGATTCTGAAAGCCCTTTACCACCATGGCTGTCTGACAAAAGAGTACAAATAGCATGGATCGTTGTCTACTTTATATTGGCATTTGTGTGCTTCTTCATCTTTGTGCCAATACTGATGTCAAAGGTATTTATTTAAAAAATAAATAATTAGATATTTGTTTTATGTTTTTATTTAAATCAAAAGAATAATCTGCTATTTTACTTTATTATCAATGGACCCCCAGATTTCTGTTTTCTCTCTCTCTCTCTCTCTCTCTCTCTCTCTCTCTCTCTCTCTCTCTCTCTCTCTCTCTCTCTCTCTCTCTCTCTCTTTCCCCCCCCCCCCACCCCCCTCCTCCTCACTAATTAGTGGGAAGACTCTTGTATTCTAAGAGATCCTCAGTCCCAATGTCCTTTTTGTATCTGAGGTAATTGTACACAAACCTATGGCTGTAATCAACGTATACGATGGAATCAGTTATATTTTATATTTTTTGGTTTGAAGGCAATTTGATTCTTTTTCTATCAGATACTTATAAGAAGAATCAGAACAGTCCTGTGAAAGAGAGTTTAGTTGTGAGAAAATTACTCATGTACTGCTTAGGAGTGCTTCAGTTTTAAATGGAAGTAAATAGTCTCATAAATAAGAAATAAACACATCACTCTCAAAGAAAAAGTAATAGTTGAAACTCCATTGGTGTATAATGTTACTTTAAAAACACATTGCTTTGTGAAACAAATAGTTGAAATAATGCTCTTATGATTTTTTTTTTTAAATTTCAGGGGGATTCGGAGGACCAGTGTATTTTGTATGCTGATGTATATGGATTTGGACAACTGTCTGTGTGTGATTACTGTATAACAATTGCAATCCTCTTTTTGATCATGTGTACTTTAAGATCTGTACTCCTGATATTGAGAATGACAAAGTATTCTTCAAAACTATCGTTTGCTTTAAAGTAAGAACTGATACATCAGTTTATGTCCATAATGTCTTGTTTCAAACATCGTATTTTTTATCTTCTCTTATTTAAGGCTGTATATAGGATTTTTTCTTTAAATGCATTATACAATAGCTTATAAGTACAAAATCTCAAATAACTTGTTATATATCATTTACAGACAGATTTTACACATCTTTGAATAAGAGTTGTCGAAAATAACTGTTATGGACTACTGAAGGAATTGAAAGTTGCTCAGGATTGAATACATCATAAATGTATAAAGCTCATAACCTTATTGAAATAACAATAACAACAATAAGAATAATAATCCAAGGGAAATTAGCACTCTGTCAAACATTAATTCAAATTGTTTCAAATAACATGCACTTTTTCTTGTTAACATTTACAGACCAGTTTACAAATCATAAAAATAATGGAAACAATGATGTCCATAGTATATATATATATATATATAATATATATATAAATGTGTGTGTGTGTGTGTGTGTGTGTGTGTGTGTTGGTGGGTACTTGTAGGTAAAACTTTGATTCAATGACTTTTGCATACAGACAGTCATTTTTTAATATATCTAATGGGTACAAGGTATTATTACTCATGTTTATTTAGTAAAAAAACTTAAATAGAAATAGAAAAATGGGGTTTCATTTTCCAAGTCATAACAGATGTCTCCTTAAATTTAAGATATTTGAAGCCAAGGCCCTTTTGGTGTATACCTTTTCTCCTGTCATACAAAGAAACACACTCACACACACGCGCAAATGATCGTTTCATCTCATATTCAACTCCTTCCCTATCCCCCTCCCCATTTGATACATACACAAAGACTTATACACACACGCATATCATATAAAAAAGAATTGTTTTCCACCTTTACATCTTTTTGTTACACTGATCAGTTTGTTTTTCCAATCTTAGGTATGAACTTTGTGTGAAGTGTGTTGTTCTACTAGTCGACATGATCATGTTGTTGTTGCTTCTTGTAACTGCCTCCCTCATCTCAGCTGGATTCTCACATCTATGTAATGAACTCTTTCAAGATAGCTCAGAGTAAGTGATGGACGCATAATGAACAATAAAGATGACGATTGTGGAACAAAGACAATCATTGTGCGGCTATGTGCTCTTGTGGTATGACACTAACCTTCAGATTGAAAGGTCCAAGGTTCAATTCCCGTTCTGAGTCGCTCGTAGTTGAGCTTGGAAAAGGCTCTTTAATCACATTTTCTCACCGTACTTAGATGTAAAATGAGTAGCTGGCCATTAACAGTGTTGTCTTTATTGGGAAAAAAAATGTAATATCGCCTAACTGGTGTCATGTCTTGTCTCATGTTAAGTGTTGCTATTGGCTAGGGACCCTTTGTTTAGCACTTGGATGTTGCGCTATATAAAAGCTCATGGTTTTTAAAAATCAAGAAAACAAATATAAAAAATATCAAGAAATTCTAAATAAGAAAAGGGGGAAAATTGGAATGTGAATTTCCATACCATAAAAATGCTACATAATTAATTTGAAGATCAAATTAAGGATATATCACACTCTGTAATGCAAACCCTCCAGCAATAGACAAACCTTTATCTTCGTATTACATTTTTCAACTCTATGGAATGGGGTAATCAAAATAACATCCATCCTGTGTACATGACCAAGCCATTGCAAATGTTTCTGGCAGAGTATGAAATGCTGCTGAGTGTGTTTGCACTGCGGTGTTGGTGAATCTGTTCTGCCACTTGATGCAGAAAATCCATCGACAACAGAGAGAAATAGATGGACAGATAGAAAGATATATATATATATTATATATATATATATATATATATATATATATATATATACGATGTAAATGTAAATGTAAATTTACAGACCAGTTTACAAATCATAAAAATAATGGAAACAATGATGTCCATATATATATATATATATATTATATATATTATATATATATATATATAATATATATATATATATATATTATATATATATATATATATATATATATATATTATATATATATATATATATATATATATATATAGCAAATTTTCACTCACATTTTTTTGGCCG
>NC_088360.1:10188890-10203890 GCF_034508935.2 Berghia stephanieae | reverse complement strand
CCTATAAATGTTTGGTACTTTTTAACATTTTAATATAAATATATTCGGTAGGACAATCCAAAAGAAAATGTATATGACTAAGTACTGAGTTACAAAATAAAAGATCCGGTAATGCGATATGTGTGAAAAAGTTCAGACAATTTGGTCAGGACTCGCATGCAGGTCTATTAATATAATAAATCTTTAAAAAATACCTCCTTTTTAAAAAAAAAAAAAATATATATATATATAAAAATTTCCTCCTTTTACTGGACTCCGGGCGTTTTAAAATTGTACTCAAAAGAAGTCATCCTGCCTACTTTCCTGTGGTGCAAGAATGTTCTTGGTGAGTTTTCCGTTTTTCCGAGACTTTTCCTCCTTTTTGACTTTTTGTGAGTATCATCACTGAAACTGGTTTAAACCAAATAAAAAAAAAATCCTCACATTCTAATTCAAATTTTCTTTTTTGTTGCCTTGAAAATGCCATTCTGTAATCTACAGCTGAACTGAAACTGAACAATAGCTTCGTTTACCTTTTATTGTGTTAAAAAGTGGAATTAAAAGAATAATTCAAATATTCTTGACGTTACAGGCTGAATATTTTTACTCATCAAGACTTGTAATTGGCATTTATCTGAAAATAAAAATGAAGCAATTCATATGCGGAATGTTATCTTTTCACTTTATGACATAAGGGATGTTACTTGGTAACAACAGTCAAATATATTATTCACATGAATATATATGATATCCATTTCTTCTTTTGGAAGTGAATAATTTGATCTGCCAGTTTTACAAAATCTTTAGATCTTTTCATTCTGTTATATGTAAACATTGAATTCAGATCTATTTGTAGTTTTTTAATGCATTCATACAAATGGCTATATATTTTATACAAACTTTATGTATTTATGGTATCATGGTAAATCGTTTTTCATGATTAAGTGAGATATATTATTGTAGCAGCAATTATTATATATTTTATATTACAAATATATTATTGACATGCAATTTACCTATGCAAAAAGGTCAAAGAAATTGTAGCTTTAAGGAAGGTGGGGGGGGGGGGGGGGGGGGGGAGGTGAAGTTCTCCTTTTAAATATGTTTGTGTATCAAAATATACATATAAAGTATAACATTTTCATCACCAACAATTTTAGTTGCAGTTTGGGAAACTCCACTGTTCTCATCGAACTTGACCCTGATTTATCTTGTTACACACACGACTGGTATAGACATGTTTAATACTCAATGATACCCTGCAGCAAAGTAAAAGGATGTTCATCTCCACACTTATTCCTCACCCATTGGCCAATATCAAATGGTTGTTACTGTCCATAGTAAATGCTCTGATAGATTTTTTATGCATTTGTTTGTCATAGCAACTAACTATATAATAATAATAATAATAATAATAATAATAATAATAATAATAATAATAATAATAATCATAATAATGATATAATAATGATATAATAATATAATAATAATAATAATAATAATAATAATAATAATAATAATAATAATAATAATAATAATAATAATAATATAATAATGATAATGATGATAATAATAATGATAATGATAACAATAATAATAATGGTAATGGTAATGATAATAAATAATGATAATGATAATACATAGCATTTGTATAGAACATAACCATGAGTAGGATATGCTCTAAGTGATTCACAGTTTTAAGTATATCTATGTCAGTGTGTGTGTGTGTGTGTGTGTGTCAATTTAGAATAATACTATATCTAGCTTATTTCATACACACCAAATGTTATATTTATGTTTAATATTTAAAGTGTACTCAGAATATTTTATCTCGAATTTTGCGTTATATAATGGTTATTTCTGGAATATGTGTTATAAAATTAATGGTTTCAGTAGCTATAAATGGACAGAAGCAATACTCTTCAACAGTCGTAACGTCACTTCCTTCCTAATGACTAGTAACTTAGTAACACTGGCTCTAAACTATCGGAACAATGGCGGACGCCCATATGAAATATTTCTCCGGCGAGTATAAAGCGTATCCAGAAGGAAAAAAAACACATACATTTGATCATATTTTGACTTTTACACATTCTGATCACAAGACATGAAAAGTTCTAGCAAGCATGAAAAATAAAAAGTAATGATTTTTTTTGTTTAGAACCAAGATGGCCACCGTTGCCAGGCGGCGTGACATCAGACTATTGAATCGTATTGCTCGCTATTCTTTGGAAAGTATTTTAGTCTATTGCAAAATTATTTCTGACAATTCTAACAGCCCCAACTACTGTAGGGTAGACAGGAATTTGAGAGTGAGAGGGTAGGGGAGTGTCTGAAGAGAAAAAAAATATCGACTGCTCTGGGATCGAAATCAGTCCCTTAGTTTGTGGGGTGATTGCTTTATGGTAAACCACCTCTGGAAAATCGGGACCCCAAGAGTAATCGAGACCCCTTGCCCTCACCCCCCCCCCCCCCCAAATCAAATCAGTAATATTTTCAAGCTGCCCAACTCCAGGAGTTTTCTTTATTTGTCTTACCTATATTAGTCGTTATTGCCTTAAAACAATATTTAAAAATTTTTTTTTTGTCTTCATCAGTGGATCTACAAAACATATTATACGACCTATAAAAATATCATTTAATTGGAATTGTTTTTTTAAATGCCTTTTTTAGCTTCTTTGTTGACACTTCACTGAAGTAATCGTTGTTATTTACACCTTAATCTAGGAGAATTTCAAAGCTAAGTTTGCTCTATTTTGAATTCATTTTAGAATACTTTTTACCTATTCAACTGTTGGGTCAACCAGGTTGTGTTTTTTGTTTTTTATTTTATCTCTTTCCTTTATTTTAAATGTAACTTTGAAACACATCCTCACTTTCCCGTTCTCTCTCTCTCTCTCTCTCTCTCTCTCTCTCTCTCTCTCTCTCTCTCTCTCTCTCTCTCTCTCTCTCTGCCCCCCATCGATAATTTAATTAATTTATTTTTAAAAAAATATTTTTATATATATCTTGATAGGGCGGGTGGGGGATCGATAATAACACAATCGCCCTCTGGTTTTCTTCAATAAAACCTTCCCCGCCCCCCCTGCCTTATTCTTGATTTATATATTCATCTCATTTTCTCTCTCTCTCTCTCTCTCTCTCTCTCTCTCTCTCTCTCTCTCTCTCTCTCTCTCTCTCTCTCTCTCCTCTTGCACACACACACACACGCACACACAGTTTTACCTATAATGTTTCAGCTATTATGACAATCTAATATATGGGGGCCAAGTGGTCGAGTGGTTAAGGCATTGCACTGTGACCTGGAAGGATCCGAGTTCGAGCCCCACTTCAGGCACTTTCGTTTTTTTCCTTGAGCAAGATTATTAACCCCAATTTGCTCACTTGGACAACATGGGTGATTCCTGTTGACATCAGACATCTTGTTTGATGAGTTATCTATATTCCTTCGTGGAATGCCTAGGCGACGATATCCTATGATGTCGTGGCGGAAAAGGCATAATTTATATATATATATATATATATATATATATATATATATATATATATATAATATATATCGTGTTTACTTGAGGAAGGGGTAAAACTGGAATGAAACAAAAGTTGAAATTTAAGGATGTAAAACAGATAATTGATGGTTTGATTATAATATGTTACAAAATTAAATATGTTGATACGTATTGTATTTAACATTGTTTCTGGGCAATAAAAAGTTAGTTAGGTGGGAACTTCTTCATGGTGGACAGGAGGTTACTTGTTGTGTCTTTCAACCCCCCAATATCTGTTTTCATCTTGCTTTTTGCAACATGTACATATATGCAGGTGTGACATCCAGACCCGCTTTAACGTTAATACTTTAATAACATCATAAAATTTGACTTAGATCCAAGGAATTTACCCAATGGAAACCGTACGGTGCTCTTATTGGCTAACCAACCAGCGGCCTCGATGAGAAAAATATCCGCCATTGAGTTGTTGGCTGGGAATCGCGTTACTATAGTAAACAAGCGCTGATCGGCCGTTCATGAAAACAAGTTGCTGCTCGCTCGTTTAACTCAAAATTATTCAAAACGATCTCTCTAAAATGATATAAATGTGACTTCTTAAGGTTTTCTTCACGGTCAAAAACCACACAACATTCTATTAATGATTACGTCCGAGGCAAAAAGGAATATTGACAGGTCGACCGAGAGTTGAACTCGTGAGACGACAAACATCAATGCGAAGTGTAGCGAGAGTCAAGCTATTGTTTGTCTTCTATATAGAGAAAGGGATAAATAGTATAGCCTCGTGTGTGAGTGGTTGCGTGTCATAGTCATGTTTTTAAATTGTTTCTGTTGTTTATGTGTGTAGTGATGACTCTCTCACACTCAATTTCAATGCCGAAAGAGGAATTCCCGCACACAAGAAAGGGGAATTGGGGTGGTATTTGGCATACATTGTATAGTATCTAGTTCTAAATAGATAACTGATTAGAATTATATTATTATATATAAACACAATGCCAAATACAATTCCGAAGTTTCCTTATTTCAAATGAAGTAAAGCTCCAAAACCTAATGGTAGTGATTATAGTACTGGTGTTAGTGAGGTGATGTGGTGTTGGTGGTGGTTGTAGTTGTAGTAGTAATAGTGATGATGATGTGGTGGTGGTGATGATTGTAGTTGTAGTAGTAGTGGTAGTGATGATGATGTGGTGGTGGTTGTAGTTGTAGTAGTAGTGGTAATGGTAATGATATGGTGGTGGTGGTGGTTGTAGTAGTAGTGGTCATGATGATGATGTGGTGGTGGTGTTTGTAGTAGTAGTGGTAATGATGCGGCTATGTGGTCTAGTAGTATGACACTCGCTTTCGGATCGGAAGGTCCTGGGTTCGAGCCTCGCGCTCGGCGCATAGTTGAGTCCTTGGAAAAGGCTCTTTACTCACATTCTCTCACCGTACTCAGGTGTAAAATGAGTACCTGGCCGTTAACAGAGTTGTCTTTGTCCGAAAAATTGTAATATCGCCTAACAGGCGTCATGTCCCGTCCTACATGTTAAATGTTGACCAGGGACCCCTTGTAAAGCGCTTTGAGCACATTTAGTAGATATTGCACTATATAAAGCTCAATTAAAAAAAAAAAATATTTCAAGGATGATGATATGGTGGTGGTGGTTGCAGTAGTAGTAGTGGTAGTGATGATAATGTGGTGGTGGTTGTAGTTGTAGTAGTAGTGATAGTGATGATGATGTGGTGGTGGTTGTAGTAGTACTGGTAGTGATGATGATGTGGTTGTGGTGGTTGTAGTAGTAGTTGTAATGGTGATGATATGGTGGTAGTGGTGGTTGCAGTAGTAGTGGTAGTGATGACGATGTGGTTGTGGTGGTTGTAGTAGTAGTGGTAATGGTAATGATATGGTGGTAGTGGTGGTTGTAGTAGTAGTGGTAGTGATGATTATGTGCTGGTGGTGGTGCAGTAGTGGTAGTGATAATGATGTGGTGCTGGTGGTTGTGGTAGTAGTGGTAGTGATGCTATTGTGATGGTGGTTGTAGTAGTTGAGGTAGTGATGATGTGGTGGTGGTGGTGGTGGTGGTTGTAGTAGTAGTGGTGGTGGTGGTTGTGGTAGTAGTGGTAATGATGATGATATGGTGGTGGTGGTTGCAGTAGTAGTGGTAGTGATGACGATGTGGTTGTGGTGATTGTAGTAGTAGTGGTAACAACAAGATATGAAGTGAGTAGAAAAGTGCCAGAAGACAATAGAGAATAAAAATTTTTTTCGCGGCGGTGGTGGGGTTTGAACCTGCGACCTTATTGGTACGACAACTCCGCCTGGCAGGTGAGAGCGTGGCTCTACCGTGTGAGCTATCCACGAACACAAAAATATTCGTTTCAAACCCAAAGTCATTTCTAGATCCCTCTCTCACTCACTTCTTGAGATCGCCGATTCGTTCGCCACCATCGCGAAGTAATTTTTGACCAGCCGTTAAGCTTAATAGCCAATATTCTCATCACAAACATATAACATAGAAACGATTGAGACATTGAGTAGTAGTGGTAGTGATGATGATGTGCTGGTGGTGGTGTAGTAGTAGTGGTAGTGATAATGATGTGGGGCTGGTGGTTGTAGTAGTAGTGTTAGTGATGATATTGTGGTGGTGGTTGTAGTAGTAGATGATGTGGTGGTTGGAAAACACATTACAGGTTATTATAATACATGATTACACACATTCTCTAACTTCATTTTTTGACAGCTTCATTGTGCCATAAATATACGCAACAGTTCTGAAACATTTTATTGTGGATTTTGATATTGTTTGTTGTTTTTCTTGTGTCGTTATGTTGACATAGAGACCGAATGAATGGTAATGACTACATTCTCAGCCAACAATAAAATGGCGCTGAATGCTTGCATTGGTGGACACTGTTTAGGCTTCGTACGTATTCTCATTCGTTTAATTCTATGCTTAGATCACAGATTATCTTGTCTATGTAAATGTTACGATAACTCTCAATCTGCTCATCAATTTTCACGATTCCTTTTTCACTTTACTTAATTTTTTGTTGTTGTTGTCGAGTCTTCCATTTTTTTCAAATGATGATTTCTCCCATTGTTGTATTTAAAATTTTGGGTGCATTGCATATAAACTGTTTTAGATTTTAATAAAGATATATATCATGTTTGTTGAATTATTTTAATTTTAGTTACGTGTTATTTGCGTCGGCAGTTTTGATGAAGGTTATTGTGGTAACATAATATTAATATGTTGCAATAGTGAAGATGGAAGGGATCTTCGTCTTCTTTGTGGTTGTTGTAGTAGCCCCGTAAATAAAGGATCCTGACACAGTTCACATTTATGAATTTCATGACACACACACAAACACATTCACATATTCAAAATACATGATGTGATCATTTCATTATTTGATATTATTTCCACTCTTCCAAGACCCTTTCAAATTCTGTATTGTTTTTAGTTTCTATCAACTCCTGAGGGAGTTTATTCCATAAATGAACGGCGGAGGAAAAGAAAGAGTAATGGCGGATGTCTGTTCTTGATGTTTGAATTGTTGTCGTGTTCTTTTGTTAGTCTGTTTTTTGGTTTTATGTAGTTTGGGAGTTTTATTCTGGTCATGCTTGTTTTAATTTTTTGGAAGGTACATATCATATTATCTTCTTGCACTTTTGTTATTATCAACATAAGTGCCTGCTCCACTCACTTTTTAAAGATAAATATCTTCTTTCTTTTGTGATGATGTTGCATTTTTCCCCAGACCTAAGCTTTCTGTGAGTTTTGTTACACTATTGTAATGTATTTATTAGTTAATCTCCTTGCAGCTCTATATTATATTGTTTATATCAGTTTTTGTGTAGGGATCCAATATTATGCTAGCATATTCGAGGATGGGCGTTACTTTAGTTTTGTAGGTGAGTGCCTGAGTTTTGTCGGGACAGCCACTCAGATTTCATATTTAAAAAGTGCTTATTTTGTTTGCCTATGATGTTATATTTGTGATATGTGATTTCCATTTGAGGGTATGGATAATATTTAGTCCAAGATATCTAGAAGATTTGATTTTATCTAATTTTTGGCCATGAAGGTGGTACTTGTAGTTTACATGTTTTTTGTTTGATGTCGTCAGAACGTTGCATTTGTTTACATTGATGTTCGACGCTATCTTCAATAGAGTGCATTGTCATATGAACTTTAGATGTTAAACCATCAGGGAGAGGTCGTTAATGAAAACAAGAAAAAGCAAAGGACCTAGAACCGATCCTTGGGGGACTCCTGAGATTACTTGTCCTATATCAAAGGTTTGACCTTTGACAACTATTTGTTGGGTTCTGTCGCTCAGAAATCGTTCTATCCATTTCAGTGTCTGACCAATTATTCCAACTTTCTGGATCTTGTAGAGAAGGCGTGTATCTGGTACTTTATCAAAAGCTTTCTCGAAATCAAGGAGTATCAGGTCTGTTTGTCCACCTTTGTCAAGTTCCAGTGATAAGTATAGACCATTTCACATGATCTGCCTTTTCTGAAACCATGCTGAGCATCATTCAGTAATTCATTTGATCTGTCATGAAGGACTTTACGATGTGCTCCAGTAGTTTACAAGATATACAGGTCAGGGAGATTGGGCGATAATTTAAAGCAATTTTCCGGTCACCTTTGTTATGAATTGGCTGTACATAAGTATATAATTTGTACATTTGAGGTATGATGCCTGATTTAAGAGACATTTCAAATAGTTCAGTCAGCACAGGAGCAATCTCCTTTGCTACAATTTTTAGAAGCCGTGGTGAAATATTTCGGGTCCCTCTGCCTTACATGTTTTTAAATGATTTAGCAGATTTTCAACGCCCTCTAGTGATACATTAATCTCTTGATCTTTTGCAGCGGGGAGGTCACTTTTGCTGTGTCTTCTTTCTCCCTGTATATTAAATATTACCATTTTCCAGGTTGCTTTCTGTCTTTGCCGTGGAACGAGGTTGCTTGATTTTGTCCTGGCCTGGTTAGAGTCATTGGCTGAGAGGGAAATTATTAGTAGTAATTATTTCCGGAGATGATTTTTTCCCTTTTGTAAATCATCTCTTTGTTATGTATTGTTATTAATTTTGTTTTGAACATATTTTTTAAACGTTTGAGTGTAAACCTCTTAGCGGGACCCTGTGCTTATGTCTGGATTAGATTTTTGGGTAATCTCAAACTAGGTATACTGATAGTTCATGTAATCTTCTGTTCCTTATTTAAACCAGTCCCATTTTTCTTACTTTTTCTTGGGAGTTTTGATTGTAAATCTAAAATTTTTTGACATCCAATTTTCTTCCTTTTTATTGGCACTGAAATGACCTATGTGTCGCTAGTGCCGTAAACCCCTAATAATAAACAAACAGTAGTGGTCTAGTCGTTGTTTGTTGTAACAATGATCACTGTATTAACTCTTTCCTTACCAATCATTTTCAGTATTTTTCCCAAAATGGCAGGCTTACCTAGCAGAAAAATTGATTTTTAAAAATTTAAACAAGCTCTCTCACAAAACAACTATATGTTCTTATTGATTAAACAAAGATGATTCTTCAAAGTTTGTGATGTACAAAATAAATCGGAATAAGAAAAACGTATATTGTGTCGTAACAAATGTGGCGATTTTGCTGTAGGTGGTAAGGAGGGGGTTAAATATTGGTTCATTGTCGTGGTCTGGGTGGTGTTCCTGACCTCCCATAGTGGGCAGGGAGGTACATACTGTGTCTTCTATCCCCTTATATCTATTTTCCAACATGCTTTCAGTCTTTGTCTCGGAATGAGATTACTTGGTTTTGTCCTGGCACTGGCCGGAATCCTAGCTGGGAGGGAAACAGTCAAATGCAGTTATTGTTTTGGGAGATGATATTTTTTTCCTTGTAAATCATCTCTCTGTTATGTATTATTATTTTTATTTTGAATGTATAATGTAAGCATTTGAGTGTGTTCCTCTTTGTTGGATTTTGTGCTTGTGTCTGGATGAGACTTGTAGGTGATTTCAAACTAAGTACATTGGTGGTGTGCTCTTGGAATCTACATCTGATCCCTATTTGTTCTCAATTCCCCTTTGTCTTACTTTTTCTTGGGTGCTTTAATTGTAATTCTAGAACTTTTTACTATCCCATTTTCATCCTTTTTACTGGCGCTGATATAACCTAAATGTGTTGCAAGCGCCGTAAAACCCTTAAAAACAAACAACAATTGTCGTGGTGTTGATAGAGGTGGTTGTGGTAGTGGCAATGGTGGTGATGATTATGATGAGAAAAATGACGATGATGATGTATTTATTGATGATGGTGATTCGGTTGTGGTAGTGCTGTTGCTGCCGACGGCCGTGGTGGTGGTGGTGTCGTGTCGGCTGTGGGGAACTAGTTGAATTATGTAATGTGCTGGCACAGATAACTTGTGTGCCGATGGGTTGTACAATTTTTGACTGCGACCATGACCTAAAGTAGCACCAAAGCCAGTGATTGGGCTGCTCGATGACACTCCTTTACTGGGTGGGGTTCCTGACCTCCCATAGTGGGCAGGGAGGTACATACTGTGTCCTCTATCCCCCTATATCTATTTTCCAACATGCCTTCTGTCTTTGTCTTGGAATGAGATTACTTGGTTTTGTCCTGGCCCTGGCTGGGAGGGAAACAGTCAAATGCATAGTTATTGTTTTGGGAGATTATATTTTTCTCCTTGTAAATCATCTCTCTGTTAAATATTATTATATTTGTTATTTTGAATGTATAATGTAAGCATTTGAGTGTATTCCTCTTTGTTGGATTTTGTGCTTGTGTCCGGATGAGACTTATAGTAGGTGATCTCAAACTAAATACACGCTCTTGGAATCTACACCTGATCCCTATTTGTTCCCAGTTCCCCTTTGTCTTACGTTTTCTTGGGTGCTTTAATTGTAATTCTAGAACTTTTTACTATCCCATTTTTTTATTTTTACTGGCGCCGATATAACCTAAATGTGTTGCAAGCGCCGTAAAACCCTTAAAAACAAACAAACAAACGACACTCCTTTAGGAAAGGCATGATGCTGATATCCAGCGATGAACGTTATTTTTTAGCCCTTGGTGGGGTTCCTGACCTCCCATAGTGGACAGGGAGGCAATTATCGTGTCTTCTGTTCCCCTTTATTTGTTTTCCATCATGCTTTCTGGCTTTATCTTGGAATGAGATTACTTGGTTTTGTCCTGGCCCTTGCCGGATACTGGGTGGGGTTCCTGACCTCCCATAGTGGGCAGGGAGGTACTTACTGTGTCTTCTATCACCCTATATCTGTTTTCCAACTTCCTGTCTGTCTTTGTCTTGGAATGAAATTACTTGGTTTTGTCCCGGTCCTGGTCGGATACCCTGGCTGAGAGGAAAACAGTCAAATGCATAGTTGGTTTTGGGAGATGATATTTTTTCCCCTTGTAAATCATCTCTCTGTTATGCACGGTATTATGTTTTGTTTACATGTTAGAATATGTATATGATTTGTAAACATTTGAGTGTGTTCCTCATAGTGGGGACCTCTGCTTTACGTCAGGATGAGACATTTAGGTGATCTCAAACTAAGTACTCTGATAGTGTGCTCTTGGAATCTACATCTGTTTCCTACTTGAACCAATTCCCCTTTGTCTTACCTTTTCTTTACGCCCCTACCGCACTAGGACAGGACTGTCCTCCCAGTCCTGTCCCAAATCTGTAACCTATGTAATAAAGTGAAATGTACCACACCAATCGGGACGGGACAAAACAGACCTACTGTGTCCCGAGCATGGCGTCATGGCCCCGAGCCAATCGACGGGACAGTCCAGTGTTCACATCAGTTGTGATAGTAGAAAAATATAGCCGCCTTCCAAAAATGAACCAGACTTGGCGGCGCCGTGTCAAAGTTGCAATGCCTGTCTTTATTTCCTGCATCCCTATGTTCGTTTCATCTTTCCATTTCAGTAATTTTTGTTTTCCTATTTATTTATTTATTTCAATTCTGAACATAAAACGCATAAAAAGAACAATTCGAAAAATAATTATATATGATGAAACCATGTACAGAATGCATAGCAACATAAACATTTTCGTCAATTTAATAACGTATGTTTATAAACATAATTTAAGAAGTGTTACACCTTGTGACACAACAGTAACGTGTATAAAAACTGGGCGCACGTCTATTTGGTAACTTGTGGGATCAATTATCGTTATCGTTTATTTATTTTGGGAATTCTCAATGAAAATAATTTGTCCTTAAGTCCTTATGAGCCATTTGGGCTCATTGTAAGACAAATTAAGTCCTTTAGAGCCTTGTAGCCAATGGTGCCGGAGTTTATCCCGGTTTCAATAGTGTGAAGCGGACAATTAACGTCTTTGTTTGAAAACCTTTGCACAGGTCGCTAGTCTATCGCAGATTACTATCTTAGCTTTACAGGTACCCTTTTACGTCTGAATGGAGTGAGTGATTGGAGTGTTTTCGTGCTCTAAGAAAGTACAAATTCGCTTCGGTCGGATTCGAACACGGAACCTCTGAGTCCAGAGTACAACGCGCTAACTACTCTGCCATACTGCCTCCTAAGCTTATAGACCCGGAACTTATCCATGTTTCTGTAGCGTTGAGCAGACCGATTACAGTTTTAAATTAAAAAAAAAAAAAAAATTCCCTTTATTCATCCCATTGGGGAAATTTTTCTCTATGGTCTATTCCAAGGGAAGAGTGGAATAACCCAGGCGTCAGTCGCAGTGCAGCATCGCAAATTAAGCTGGGCGAGGTGACTTGCTCAAGGTCACACAGCGCAGCTGCGGGTGATCGAACTCGGTACCTTTCAGGTACGCAGCAAAGATTGTACTGCTGAGCCATGCTGACCCTCTATTATCCTCTTGAAAGGACGCTAATGTGTCAAAGATTACTCTCCTCAGCAAACTGGTACACCTTTGCATCTGGGTAAAGTGAGGCGATTCCAAGAAAAACATTTTAGGATAAGATCGGAGATCACTGTAGTCTATGGAGTTGACCCTTGAGCAATCTTTGGGTCCTTAAGGGATGCACCCAATATTGTTTTCTCTTTCCATTTTTCTTTTTTTTTTTTTCTAAGTAGTAAAGCACAGAAACATGCAACCTCTATTTCTTCATCCATATTGATAATTCATTTGCGCAAGCGATACGTGAAGTGTGGTGGATATTGCGCAATGCAAATGCTCTAGTATTTACTGCTACTAAAGAATATAATATAATGTAATTATATTATTAGCTGCTACTACTACTAATATTACTACTACTACTCCCTACTACTACTACTACTACTACTACTACTACTACTACTACTACTACTACTACTACTACTACTACTACTACTACTACTACTACTACTACTAACTATACTACTACTACTACTACTACTACTACACTATACTACTACTACTACTACTACTACTACTACTACTACTACTACTACTACTACTACTACTAACTACTACACTACTACTACTACTACTACTACTACTACTACTACTACTACTACTACTACTACTACTACTACTACTACTACTACTACTACTACTACTACTATACTACACTACTACTACTACTACTACTACTACTACTACTACTACTACTACTACTACTACTACTACTACTACTACTACTACTACTACTACACACCACCCACCACAACCATCGAATGCTCGCACAATAATACCCCGCCACCATGCCAATGTCGAAGTATCGTGCTCTTGAGGTCTGGTTGATAACACCGATATTGGCAAGTGATTCGTGTTTGAGGCATCAAGAAATCGAATTAAAATGAAAAAGTTGAAGAGGATAATGTAATACTGCTGCAACTGCCAGTTATTGATCTCCCCAAACAATCGTCATCAACTTACGACTTACGGATCTTACTGAGGACTAAGGACCTTAGAGGTACCTATTACTAGACTATTAGTATTGGATTGGAAACAGTCAAAGCTGGGCAGATTGACTGAAGAATAGTCTTGACTCAGAAATATGGACAATGTTATGGTAAGCATTGGCCACAAGTGATTGCAATACCATCCACAAATGATGACAAGACCGTTTTTTATTTAAATAGGCAAGATAAGTTTAAATTCTAAATGTTATATAAATCGAATTTGAGTTGTGACGTGACAAATGACGACGACAGGGACTGGATACATTAATTAGAACCATTCCTTTCATTAAATTTAAATAGATGTGTACGCATTTGCAGGTCAGATAATCCGAATTGTTACGGGCTCAGTATTATGCTGGAAATGCTCTCAAACCAACGCAAATATTGTCCATAACAACAAATCAAAAAGTTAAATCAAGCCCATAATAAAAATTGCGTTTGGTTATCAGTATCAACAAACCTACTGTAAGTTAAATATGTTTTGTAAACATGACCTGTGGACGATGAGGACAGTGAGGATTGATTTAAGTTGTGTACAACTTTTATAAATTTAATAGCTTTAAATTGAGGTGAAGATGATATTTCCCTGGGCCCAATCAGTGCTCATGATATAAACAGGAGATGGATTCAATAGAAAAAAAAAGGAGTAAATTCCATTTACATTTATCAATCTAAAAAGGGGATTTTTGAGCGGGCTTATAAAAAAATTGAAGGTTCTGATAGCTCAGTTGGTAGAGCACTCATTCCAGATGCAAAGGGACCACGATCAACTCCAGGCGCAGTTGAGATTTGTTTCTGACCCTCCTGTCCACGCAGCAGTGATTGGGTAGCTGGGTCTTTTAAATCTGGCAGAAAGTACTTTGCAATAGACTAGCGTCCAATCCAAAGGTCAGAAGGCAATTGCTCTTGTCCGTTTCGTGCTATAGAAACTGGGATGAACTCTCGCTCATGGGCTCAAGGACTATCTACTTTTATATATAAAAAAGATTTGGGTATAGCATTTTATCTCGCCTTTGCACCTGAAATCTTACTTATTCACTGGTATACATAATTTATATGCATTTATTTGAGACCAATATACAATACTTATAAAACAAAAAACATGATTATTAAACATGGATTATAAAAATTTCACATTTTATAAATGGTATTGTTGAGAGTCGAACCTGGTACGTCCTAGTCGTGAGGCCTTTGACCTCTGGACTAAACTGCTAGTTGACAGAAAAAAAGAAAGAGCTTTTATATAGCGCAATATCCACTAAATGTGCTCAAAGCGCTTTACAAAGGGCAACAGCAACATTTAACATGTAGGATGGGGACATGATGCCTGTTAGGAGATACTACAATTTATCGGACAAAGACGACGCTGTTAACGGCCAGGTACTCATTTTACACCTGAGTACGGTGAGAGAATGTGAGTAAAGAGCCTTTTCCAAGGACTCAACTATGTGCCGAGTGCGAGGCTCAAACCCAGGACCTTCCGATTCGAAAGTGAGTGTCATACCACAAGACCACATAGCCGCACTTTTATTTAAAAACAATAAAATATAGATTGAGAAAAACTCCATAGTTGTCAGCAAATTGTAACTAACCAATATGACAGTGGTCTCACACTACAATACTACTCTACAAATA